>NC_055969.1:12246872-12416872 GCF_018492685.1 Alosa sapidissima
GTAGCAGCAGGTGCTGGTTTGGAGGCGTCCAGATTGCTCACAGACTTCCTGTACGCATTACCAGAAAGCTTTGAAGACCTCTGTATAACGGCAGACAAAAAGGTAGCTCTCTCTGGGCTCCTGGGTACTCCTGCTGCCTGAGCCTTGCTTTGGTGACCAGCCTCCTCGTGGTACTTAGCACTGTGCACCCAGCTGTTACTGGAGGAGCGATACACACTGGTGCCCATGGTGGGTTGGACAGGGGTCTGGTAAACGGTCTTAGGCTTGGTCTCTTCCGCCAGCTTTTCTTCTGGGGTTATTTTCTGAGACTCGTGTGTCCCCGTCGAGTAGAGGAAGCTGGTGCGGGCAGCTGTAGAAGGTTTGGGGGGCACCTTGGGGGATGTGCTCCCCCTTGGTGTAGATGGGCTCTCCCCACTCATGGTATCTGGGCTCTCTTCACGCAAGATCCACACAGGGACCTCGGAGGGACACCTTGTGCCGTCTGACGGGTGTGTCGGTTTCTCCTCCGTCAAACTCACACACTCCTCATCTATGTGAAGACATGCATAACCACTGGCATCTCCTGCAGGGCTCTCAGTGGAGTGCGCCAAAGACCTGCCGATTCCTTCCTCAAGGTGTTCCTCTTCACTGATGACACAGGCCTCTGCGCTCCAAGTATCCACAACACCACACCCTTCTGGTGAGCTTTGCTGCTCCGGGCTTGGCCCTGGACCTGGACCTTCTGCTGAAACGCTGCTGCGGTATCCTTCCTCTGAGGTGGCCAGGCAGGCTCTGCTCGCAGGACACGGCTGCTGGCGGGCCTTGGAGGGCGACTGCAGTTGGATGAAGAGGAAGGAAGTTTTGACCTGATGATGATCTTCCATTTCCTCTATGGGAGGGCAATCTCGCCAGGCACCGCAGGAGGGGGGCACGGCCAACGCCCAGCCGTAATCTCAGAGAGAGCAGGATCCCAGGGCACAACCCATGTTCCCCTCTAAACAGACCATAATAAGAAAAGCACTCAAGTAAATATTGAAAGAACTTCAACATTTTCAACATTAATTACGTTTACTGTCGAGTATGATAATTGTGAACATCCTGTTTCCATCCATGTCTGTGATGCATGAATTGCCTATATCTGTGCTTGCTGTGCTTCACGTGCAGTAAATGAAAAGCCTTCAAAATCAAGTTGTGGGATCACCAAGAGATAAGAGCAGTCAGGGAATATACTGTACATGAGAAAAAACAAAAAACTCTACTGACATGCTGTCAGTACACAGTAGTCTCATATGTGCTGTTTACTGAAGCAACAAGCTCATATCTTTGCATCCATCTGTGTGCAATTCCAACGTTCTTGCTGGCAAACCATGAAAAAACAGCTCAGTCAATTCCTCTGTTTCGGTCAAGTTCAGTAAGCTATACATGTATATTGCCCTGCCCCCACCAAAATATAACATCTTTGTGCTATGATCTAAACATAATCCTTTGGCCGCCTCATATATGTAAACATTCAGACTGCGGCAGCTCCACGCATGACTTAAACAACAGGGTCCTTCTGAACAACTCCATGAGCCAAACTACTCAGCTTTTTCCCTCTCTCTTACTGAAACATAAAACAGAGAAGTGAAACTATGTTTGTCCAATCCCATAATTGTGCTCAGAATGGTTTAATTGTAGCATATGCCAGACCCTTGGTGCATTATGTAAGTAGGTAACCAAGCTGTAAAATTATACAAGAAATGTATTTAATCTTTCTATAATGTAGGGGTAAAATGTTAGGTAACAGCATACAGCAAACAACAGGTAACTGCTTTTAGTTCGAAAAAAATACAAATGAAGCCTGCGATGACGTGGATGCTGTAACAATGTAATGTTTCAGATCTTATGATCTATTCCCAGAAATGCCTGGTCATGCTCTTTTGCAACCTGCCATTTCCAATAAGAGCAACAAACGGACGGAGATCAGCAAAGCTCCTCCTGCATATCAGTAAAACACAATGCTGACAACCAACAAACATTTAGCAGATATGCCATTTCAACAGGCTGAATCCTTACAGTCCCATTTGAAATTCAGCTTCATCGTTGGGAGGCAATAAAGTCATGGCTAACAGCAGCCCTCTAAAGAGACTAAAAACTAAAGAGAAAAAAAAATGTTTTTTTCTCTATTTTTAGTTAGACACTCATGTTAGTGTTCATTGGGACCACCAGACCACCTCACTTACAGCCATGGAGTTTCTGCTGAACTGGGGAACTTCAAAGAGCATGGCACTCTGCCAAGTCAGTCCCCCCTCACTGCCATTATTTATTCTAGAGCCGAGGCTTACGAAACATGCATAATGCCAGTCTTTCGCGGGATCCCTGTTATGCAGTGGTCAGCCAGAAGTACACACAAGCAGTGAGAGTGAGGCTAATGTTGTAATTCACGAGAGGGACGGCTCGATGCTCAAGGAACACTCAATCAGACAGCCGATGTGGTTTAGCCATTGTCTGACTGAAGTTAAAATAGTTCACACACTGTATAATGACGAGTTTTTGTTGTCATTGACCCTGGAGCTATGCAGAGAAGCAGAGAGAATTTCAGAGGCCTCAACTTACCGGTATACATTTTGTGTGTGTGTGTGTGTGTGTGTGTGTGTGTGTGTCTGTCTGTGTGTGTGTGTGTGTGTGTGTGTGTGTGTGTGGTAAAGACCTACCTACATTTTCCAGAATATATTCAGCAATGACTATATTCATGGCTGTCTGTTTTCAAAAAAAAAATATTAGTAAAATAGCCTTGAATGACCTTTTTTATATTCTAATGCAACAAACGCATGATCCTCATCAAAGGTGAACTCCACAACCGTTACTCCTCGACTCCAAACTCACAATGACTCAGACACCCAAGACAAGAACAAAAAAGAAATCCTCCTTCACAAACCTCTACACCCAGACATCCCCACAATTCGTCCACAGAGCACTAAAACTCCAGGCCTCCACAATGTTTCCTCAAGTCCAGTTGTCTGTAAACAGCCTTGATTCGTTAAATGCTTACAGGACTTTGGCAAAGGCTCTGAGTGTCAATTCCGATTGGCTTGGAGTTATTGAAACCAAACACAGAGGAAATGACATCACTGGGGAGGGGGGCTCCCAGAGAGCCTCGGCTCTATGCGCTTTTTCAGTCACCTCACCCTAGTCTGTCACTGGGACCTATAAAAGAGGGGGCTGTGGTGACGCTCTCCCTTGCAATGAAAGCATTGTCCTGGCTGCTCTGACGATGTGGGCTGGCCAGCCATAAGGCAGCAAGGGAAAACAGCTGTGGGCAACAGTAATGGCAGACCACCCCTCCATTTTTACCAAATCAAATCTTTTCATTGCAAATGGCAATGGAGAAATTTGCTTGAACATACCACTTCAAATATATCCATGCAAGGATCATTGTTGCTCATCCGGGAAAAGGGTTTCAGTCTTATAAATGCAAAAGATTTCGAGCAGATTTGTTCACCATGACATGAAAGGCAGTAACTAATCTTGAACGTGCACCAACATCTCCTGGATGCTGATGGCATCCATCCTGATAAAGCATTCTGCTGGGTGGCGCTACATGGGCACCAAACCAAACATTCACAGTGCTGATAAAGAGCAAGAGTGGGACGTGTTTGCATAGTCCAGCCTACAGCTCATGGTCCTGACAAAACATCAGGGAGAAATGTCTGCCTGAAACAAAACTCTCTTTATTGAGTGTTGCAGAGAAAGTCACGAAGTTCAAGCTGTCAGAACTCAATGGACATTTGAGAACAAAGTGGGTGTGTTCGTGCAGGATCATGAATGAAGTTTTCTCAGTGAAATATACTGGGAAAGGGATTCCTTGATATTACTATCAATTAATAAATAAACCAAAAATAGGCAAATAATTGAAAATAAATGAAAGTATATCCTACTTTATGAATAAATACATGATTCAGGGTCAGATAGGATAGCCTAGAAGATGAAATCATAACTCCCTAGGCATCTTGGCATAATTTAGGATGTCCAACTAGTTTTATTTCATTTTAAGGTCAGCAGATTGCCCTTTAAGTCTTATGCAGTCATTTGACTACTCAGTGCATGCACGCCTATACGAACAATTATTTTCAGTACATTAAACCCCAGCACTCAATTTCGAATGACACCTGACGCTAAGTGCATGTGAGGACATTATGCACCTGCGCAAAGGGTGTTTTGTCATTTCAAAAAGACATATACTGCAATTTCACATACCTGTGGTCGTCTACATAAAACCATAACTGTCTAACGACTCGTGAAAGCAATGTACTTACCATGATGTTACTAACTGCGTGTCTCTCGATTGAACTTCAGCTCTTCGATGCGCAGGGCTCATGCGCGATGGAGCGATCACCAAACGTTTCAACTTCTGACTGCAGTCATACTGGTCGAAGTGCCAAGTCAAGACAGATATCGCTTCGCTTCGCTCTATACTCACGTGTGAGTTGGAAAGACATGTCAGACTCCGGAACGTGCATCTCAGCCCTGATTCTGGCTCAACGCGTGACATGCATGCCGGTCGCCCCAGTTTTGCCCATATTTCCCTCTTTCTCTAAGGGAGATCAGCAGGTTTCTTGTAAATTGGTCCACCGCAGTTACCGTTTCGGGTATATCACAGACACATGCAGAGCATGACCATCCAAAGGGAGTTTTCACATCACTGAAAAAAATACAGGTCATCAATATACACAAATACAGTTGCGTGGCAACTCCAGTGGTTTAGGCAGCATCTGTTGCTTGTGATATGTTTTACATTCAAAGCAGTTTGGACAGGGTGGAGTTGGATACTTTTATATGACATTCACTAATAAAATCACTCATCTAGCCCTAACACTGTGACTGTGTTTACTTAACTTAATCAGTGGACAGATGATAATAACAATGAGGACACTGAAATGTGACATTTGATTCATTATTATGAATGAAAGAGTTTAGTTTCATGCACAGACAATCTGGTTGCCACAAACAGCTCTTCACATCTTTGTGGTAGCCCTGCACAGTGTGGGGATAGTGGGGAGAGTGTGCATTCCCCCAATGTAAATGTAAATGCATTATAATTTGGGATGATTGGAAGCATACACAGGGTGTTTACTTGTTGGAACTGTCAATGAAGCTGTTTTCAATTATCAGAGCCTTTTACCCCTCGAATCCTGGAAGTATGCACTTGTGTCAGTTTTGGACAATGCATGGATTGTGCTCAAAGAAAATGATCTTATGCTCCTTACGTAGCTTCATTGCACTGGTGATTCCTTATTTAAGAGAATGCAGACTACAAGCGTCCCAACATTAAACCCTTTCCCATGGCTCTAAATTGCAATGTGCTTACTGTACAAGAAATGAGTAAATTGTGTGTGTGTGTGTGCGTGTGTGTGCGTGTGCGTGCATGCATCAAAAAAATAATGCAAAACATGCAAAAAATGACAGATTGAATATTAATTTATTGCAGGTCCCAATATTGACCATACCATTCTTTACACCTCAATTATCATTCCTACTTAGGATATACAGGTGATGTATCAAAAGAATAAATGTAAACTTCTGAAAATCTAAAAAGGCTGACAGGCTCTTTATCTCAAAGCTTTGTTTTCAGACAGCACTGTTAAGGGAGTCACCATGTTTTCATATAGCTCTTAGTTGGTTTGCAACACTGTCAAACCTGAGCTCTTGAAGAGAACACCTGCTCTGTTAGAACAATAGCACTAGCAACTAAAATGTGTTTCTGATAAGGCATGCAAATAGGAAACGTTATACTGAACGCTTTGGATACAATTATTTGATTTTTGATGTTACAGATGACTATATTTGCATGACCCACAGTGGTAGTAGATACTATCTACATCCAGGGAAGCAGCTGTCATGATAAATACATCTGCCTGTACGTGACATGGGAAGAGGGTTCTGTGCTTTTTGAGACTTCAGTTATATAAACACTCCATGAATATTACATGATTCTATGTGAAAATTGCTGCTTTTTTGAAGGAAAAGGTATTTTATTTGTCTTCCATTAGTAACAGAAATCTTTCAAAATCAACTCCTAAAAAAATAATGCATTATTACATCTTGATCTTGTGAGCAAAAATCTGTTTTGCAATGTACAATAGTGTCACACTTGTTGAAGTAGTAGGGCAAATATATATATTTCACGGCACAGTTCAAAAAGGAGGCAGCCTCGGTAAGTCGGAAATGAGGACATTCCATTTATGAAATTAATCTCTCTCTCTCTCTCTCTACTTTGAGGCCAAGGCTCATTAGAGACCGTTTTACCCTAATATAAAGAAATGGGTCAGAGAGTGGCACAGCAAGCATCCATCCTGACTCTCCCTGGTGTTATCAGAGTTAGCTTTGCTCCATATAGCCCTGGAGAGACCCAATCTGCATGTATGCAGGGCATGTTAATAAGCCACCTCTTGAACAAGTGCTCTGCTTAGGCAGACAGAATAAGGGTGTGTCTCCCCTAACGTTCCGCCAGGCTATGGTGGTTCATCTCAAAGGAAGCAAAGGCAATTGCCTGGGGCGGCATCGGTGGGGGCTGGCAGCAAGGAGTACAGAGAGGTAGGAAGAAGGAGGAACCCCCAGCTGGAACATGATGTTTGAAGCGATTTTAAATTTTTAATGGAGGGGAAGGTGGGGGGTGTAAAATTGTACCTTTGCCTGGGGCACTAAGTTAGGCTGCTGTGCTAGACCTGTCTGTGGGTTTGTGGGGTAACATGTTAGTGTAGTTTGGTTTAACACAGGCAGGGGTGTGCTTACACGTTATGAATGCATAAACATTCACATAACAAGCTGTTTTATTGCCAGTGTAATGCATGTTAAAGTAAAGTGCTGTGCCACAGTATGAATATGATCTTTTAGCTCTGTTAAAGGTAAGTCATGTTCCTCTTGATGCACATTCTGTGTGCGCTCAAAAAGCCTCTTGTGTTTGGTGTGCAGTCCTAGCTCTGTAAATGAGACACACGTCCTATTCGGGCCAGTGAATAATGTCACCTCAGGAGCATGGAAGAGGAGTGTGTGTATTTGATTGGGTGTTGAGTTCAAATATCAGCAACCATTTTGCTAAGATCATAGACTGCACCTTTAAGGGATGTTTTATGCTGTAGTGGGCTGTCTCCATTGCCACTGGACTGGAGGGGCCATGGACCCCCCCCCCCCCCCCCCACTCCGCTGACCAGTGATTAATGGAATGTGATACCGTATGAAGGCACCACATTAAAACAATCATTTCAGGCTCTCCTGACAGGCACCAAGAGAGCCAGATGTTGACCCCAGCCAGAGGTCGGTCTAATTGCAGCACAGCATAGAGCAGTAATTCCAGTCAGAACCCAGAGACATCTGAAAGGCCCATTGTTCTGGGTCTGCGCAACATGCAGAGGTGAGCTGCATTGTGGTGGCCATGTACAGGCCTGTCTGGGGTTCCTCCGCACCCTGCAGGGGTGACACCAAACTGTAGAATCTCTGACGGTAATCAAAAACAGTTGTCCTGTAAGTGCAGTGAAAACTTGCCATTTGTTTGAATATTAAGGATGGTGGATGGCAGTGTTACAGAACGTACTGTACAAGTGTGAAAGCTAATGTCGAAACAGAACAGACTTTCAATGGCGGTTCTTAAGGGAAGCTTGGGAGGAATGTGACGAAATATGCCACTCCTACAACTCTTATCAGGTTATGTATTCCCAGATTACCATTCAAGCTGCTGCTTTTGGTTTGGTCGCTCGCTAACATCGCTCCACCTCCCCTCATACCTCCCATCTTCCTTGGTTAGGAGTAGCATTGGGGCGTACACATGGATCCTGTTTGACTCCTGCCTGCGCAGTATAGACTCCTGCACAATCGTGTGTTTCACGCTTCTCTGTGTTTCTCTTCTTGCAAATTTGGAATGTGAAATGACACTTATGGTTAGGAAATATGGACTTTCATCTTGTTCAGAAGCCATTTGGCACCCATTTTGCAAGTCAGTTGTGGGTCAGAACATCAATACCTCTCACTGAGTGGAGAAATAGTTGTGATTTGTGAGTAATGCTACAATTGTCTGATAAGGTGTACTGTATTCAATATTTCTGTTCTGACTTACCCTACGTAGGATTCTCACATCTGGATCTGTGAGGAGATGAAGAACAGGGCCAAGTGAACCTGCATTTCCCGGATGTTTGGGAAATAATGAGTGTGTTTTGAATAAAATTGGAGAAATATTTACAAACTGCACTAATTCCTTCACCCAGGGCTGTTGTCATCCTGACACATATCTGTTTTTGACCATTTTCAATAATCTTCTTGTTAGTGGCCTGTGTTTTGCATCCCTTGCCTCTGAGTGTAGTCTCATCTTAAGCAGGGATGTAGGGGTAAAATAAGTGGTGGATAAACTATGATTTTTGTGATCTCGGTGAGGTGGACTGCGCCATGCGGTATTGGATTGTTTTTGGTGGAGGTTATTGTCCAATGTTTATAACAATACCAGTGGTATTAAATGGTTCCTAGAGTGTTCCTATGACTATCACTGTACATATTGTGAATGTGGATAATACAGTGTGATTTTTTAATGTTAAAAGTTGCAATTGGTGAATAAACTGTTTTGAGAGGTGGATAAACTCTATTTCTGAAATTTCAGAGGTGATTAAACTGCATTTATTTGGGTTTAGCCTCCACTACATCCCTGATCTTAAATGAGTGTTGCATGGTAATGTCTCTCTCTCTTTCTCTCTCTCTCTCTCTGATTCTGCCTGACCTCCCTCTCTCTGCCTTAGTAATTAACTGTCACTTTCTTTGTAAATCTAAAACAGTGCAGTGCCCACTCACTGGACAGAAATCAAAAGACTGCCACTATACATTTCAAAATGATGTAGCACTGCAACAACAAAGGATGCATTTACAATACTGAATGGAGTAATGTTTGGAGCCTAAATACACACTTTCTCCTCAGAACTGACTTGGGATCTGTACTGGACTCCTCACTTACTGGCATCGGACCAGTTGAGAGAAGAAGCCCTCTCTTTGTTCTCCTCCTCACTCAGAATTGCTGTCAAAAAAAGCATCATTGTGTCAACTGCTCTGACCTCGTCCCCCCGGCTCTTGAACTTGGCAGTAAAATGACCTAATGAGCAGCTCACAACATGGCCTTGCTAAAGTAGTCTGACCGGACAGAGTAGAGTACGCCATACAGAGCCATTCCCAGGGAAAATGTAAACATGACAAGTGTGGACTTGATGACAGCAAAACCAGAGCTTTCCAAAAATACATACTGCATGTTTTGCCCAGGCTCATAGTGTATCATACATATAATGTCCTGTAGAGTCCTGCAGACCTAGTTTCAAAACATGAATGTTGGGTCCTGCTACCACCCCCTACACGCAACACCTGCCCACCCAATCCACCCATTCCACAGGCTCAAGAATATAAAAACAGATGATATATGATCGACCCTGATTATGACCGCTGGGAGTTTTAATGAGGTACCCAGATGCCAGGGAATGGCAGAATTGAGCTCAAATGGGCTGCACCTGCACCCTGTGTTTGAACAACTCCTTTGCCATGAAGTAATCACCCTTCACCGGTGTCCAAGACAAACTTGTGAAAAGGCATATGAAAGAGTTCCATGGTACATCAATTGCTGATTTACATTAAGGCATTGTAAATGTGGCATACAGTTGATAAAGTACACCTTTTAAACATTTTGAGAGGTACTTTTTTTGTTCTGAGAAGTGATCCATCAAAGACGAACGTCATTGAATGTAAACTTTCAGCTATATACTGTCAACCTCCCATTCATTGAGATTAACTGTCTCTGTTTATGTCAGAAATTGTGAAAATAAGAAAGGTTAATGACTGCAGTTCAACTACTGCACAAGGTACATTCTTTCAACAACCCACTGCTAAATAATCCAAACAACTCCTCCCATCAATCCATCATTGACAGGGTGTGTTGTTAAGGTGGTGCCATGCATTTTTTATGGATGTCCTTCCGAATATTTTGTTTTATATATAACGTATGAGGTGGTAAAATCACATTTTAGCTTAATAAACTTTACAAGTTGCTCTGTGTGATAGAAAGGAATGATTTGTCTGACACACAAAACACACATCTAAGTTCTAGTTTTAATAAAGCCTTGTTAACTTCCATCTTGTGTTGGTCCCAGCTATAATAAATATGCTCCCCACGTGCACTCTTAACGGTACTTTGGACCGGCAAGTTGACATCTTACGGAAGCTCACTTTCACTGAGCAGCCCTTAGATACCAGTGCAGCATGCTCAGGCAGCCTTAAGAAGCGTGCACACTGCTCCAACAGGGCTGTGTCCCTGCTGGATAGAGGACAATAATGAAAACCACAAACTGTGGAAGCATCTAAGAAATAATTCAGTACAATACACAAATCCACATCCATTACATTAGTTATATTACATCCACGCAACACTTTGTAATGCCACAATTGAAAACAGGAAATAAATTATGAGTGAAACAATCAGACAGTCAGGGCTGCCAACTCTCACGCATTGATGCATTTAAAAGTTAAAATATACAAACATTTCTTAAATTCTTACAAAACACCCTTAGGACGACACAGCATCAGATGAACGCAGGTTCAGGCTGAGGTCCTATATAGATCCCTTTGCTACCAATGTTAATTTAACTCTGGGACCCTGGTCCCTGAGAACCACTGATGTTTTTTTGTTTTTTGTTGCTGTACGGTAATAATGCTGAATGAGTCAAACAAAAATGTCCTATGTAGCCTACACACCGAAATCTCACTCCAAGGTTTTTTGAAAAGTTGGCAGCAGACAGTGGTGATAGAGAACTGACACTATATGAAAGGAAATTATTGTAGATAGATAGATAGATAGATACTTTATTGATCCCCAAGGGGAAATTCAAGAACTTGTGTTATACATGTTTACATGTATATCACAAGGCGACAGGACACTGAGGTTATTGCAGTAAGTGTACAAATAACTTTAAAACTGTGAGTATACTTTGTTTTTCTAGTGAAGTTGTGAAAATAATAAACAAACATGGGGAAAAGAAAACTGAGAGGGTGTACATCTGCGGTGCTCATTTCACCGTGTCAGCTGTGCACTCCCCACAACATTTCACTGCTACGCTGACATACCAGAGTCCCCAAAGTGGCGGTAAGGATTTCTTTTCTTTTTTCTTTTTTTGATGATGATATTTCCCTCGCCTTCCCTTGTGGCTAAACACATCTGCCCGATCCATCTCCATGTCCAAATAGCTCCTCTCTTGGGCACTGTTGTGGAATGTCCTCGCCTTGTCGGTGCAACTCCCAACACTGTACACATCAAACAACAAGGCACAAACTGTCCTAGAGCCTCTTCTAAATTACAACACGATATCATGTCAAAATGAGAGAGAGGGAGAGAAAGAAAGAGAGGAAAAAAACAGTCCATGGAGGGTTGACATGATAAGATCAGTGGTTACATAAATACAGACAAATTATAGAGTTCCGCTTTAGTGTGGACCAGGAAATGATTATTGCCTTTAAGCTAATACTCTGTCCCATTGTATGTTTTGTTAAACAAATTGAGAATTAACATCTGAAGTTTCATGCAAACAGTTGTTTCATATCTGAGGTATGTCTGCACAGAGAGTTTCAGGCAGCCCATGGCAAAAGCAAATACTGAGGAAGTATTGAAGTGTGCCCATCCTAGTAACATATATTTTACAGTTACATTTATTACTTTAATTTTGTATTAAGTGATTACCTTGAAGTGTATTTACTTTGAGTGTTTTGAAGCACCATCAATGGGATTTGCACAGTTAATTTGTAATATGGAATTTCCGCAAGGTTAACACAATGGACTTGCAGGGACATTTCTAATGACGTGGCATAGTGGAAACCAGACAAAGTGTATGACAATCAGACAGCATACTAAAAATACTGTTAAATAGGCCTATGAATGGGGGGCATGTTTTACCTCTGACTCTAAACAAATCTATTTAATCTAAATAAGTTTACACAACTCTGTTTTAAGTTTGTTAAAAGACAGTACTATGGATCACGTTGATCTGATTTTAAAATGATATAAAGCAATCTCACAAGTACTCCTAACTGTGGCCTATCCATTATACATTAGTAGCCTAAATCCTTTATCCATAGCCTACATTAAGTAAAGATTGTTTTTCTCATATTACATTACTGATATTTAGCCATGAACAAGAATTATGGTGTTCATTGTAAGTGCTGATGTAGCCTACATTGCTGCCAACAAATTTGGTACAAAGATCTGGCCCAGAGAGCTTTAACTTTCTCATCTCTCGCCAATGGAATACTAATGCATTGCCATTGCCTCGCTGTGTGCAGGTCATGAACTCTGCTAGTCCAAAGCAGCCTGTTGAATAAAAACCCAATGGGGATTCATTTTGAAAACGTCAAGTACTTGTCCAAGTCAGGAAAACTTTTTGTTTATTGGTGTCATTTGATTGTTAAATGAGACACACTGGGCATTTAGATGACATGATTTCCATGTGATCAGGATTTAAAGTTATGGATTTATGTTGTTGTTGTTGTTGTTGTTGTTGTGAAATCAAATTCATTGAAAATGGTTAGAGCATTGATAGCCTACCTTATTATTTCTACATACAAATTCGAAGTGTTTTAGATGCCATCTTTAACACATCATGGAGGCCATCTAGTGGTTGAGTCGGGTAATGTATCAATTCAAAATAAATCATTGCTGTAGTCAAGAATCTACAAAATGTAAGCAACTCTTATTATAAAGAATCAAATGAGATCACAGTCTATTGCTTACCAACTGGGTTACTGGGGTCTGAGTTTTGATAGGCTGTGGCCTAACCCAAGCTCTATTTTTTCTGCTTTAATGCAAGAGGGTGTTTAGTAGGCTATTTGCCTGTGGAACATAAGGTGATAGACATGTTTCTCTCCACACAGGTTCATATTGTTGTTTCTTAGGAAGTAAAAACAAGCATTGCCTATTCAATTCTTGTCTTTACTTCCTAAGAAGAGAATGTTAGACCTTCCCTCTAGCCTGACGAGCCAGACCCGTATCACCCTGGCCCAAATTACTTTTGCTGCCGCTAGGGTGCGTCTAGATTTCTAGGCTACCTCCCCTCACCTGCAGTGATTTACCGTCGTCATCAGGGAGGAGTGAGTTGAAGTTCGTCAATGGGTGGAACACACAGTTCTGGTGTGGATCGAGTGTCAGCATGGAAGGAAAGAATTAATGAAGAATCAAAAGAACTAGCCTATCCATCATTTTGTGTCTACCCCAAGCCCACCATTTCATCTTAATATGGATTTTTTAAAACTGTAATGTATAGCTCAAGTGTGGATATATAGGGGGGCAATACTGTTGGCGAACGTGAGTAACAATGCACATATTTCTCATGCTTTCGATAAGAGTATGTAGCGGCTGTGCGGCGGAACTGTTACTGGTTAGGTTTGTCGGCATGCAGTTTCATAAAACTTTGGTTAAAATATTGCGACTTCAAATGGGTAATGTTAGCATGGTTTGTTTACTTATAGTCTGCTTCATCGAAGTGCTTGATCGAACAAATTAGTGATTTTGGGTGTGTGCTTGTGTAGGTTAAATCATATTTACACAATTATAAAAGAATCTTTAAAAAAAAATGACCTTGTGTCCTGGGGACGCAATACACACATATTCCATGCATCGCTAAGTGGTTTGCTACTGAATTGACCTCTCTCAAGTGAATAAATTATTTTGCCGTTTATCTGACTTGTTTGGTGACGTTTGATATTGAATGCAGGGGGCTAGGCTAGGCTATCCCTGTGCACCTGCTTCCACAAATTAATTTACTGTAGACCTAATGTCTAAAAAATAAGGAACTGAAACACTAGTAGGTTTATCATCTTAGACCAATTGACTTCTTGTTTGCTCATGTCATAGGCCCACCGTGTTTGTTAATGTTTTATCCAGATATTACATTCCAAGAATATTTGTGGATACAACTCACTTACAACAATAGCCAAATGGTTATTTTATGGTGGGAAGGTGGTGTCATGTTCACAACAACTAGGCCTACACTGTTTGTGCTGGAGGCATTTCAAAAGTCCCTGTGTAGGGTCTATGTAACAGTATCTGTCTGTTGCAGATGTGGCAGATTTGATGAAAGAATATTCAAAATGACACGCTTTCTCTTGTTTTCAGTAACACATTTGAACATAGCCATGGACCAATCCACAAAAGGATTATAATCTTTCAGTACAAATCCGCAGTCTCCCACCCAACAGAAACAATCTGAAATATTTTCTGAAAACCCTCCGCTTCTGTCGGCCGGTTTTTGACATCAGCCAAGATGCTCCAGCAGATCTTGACTGATATGTTTGTTGACCCCGAGCTCTTGGCCGAGCTGAATGAGGATCAGAAGCAAATCCTGTTCTTTAAGATGAGGGAGGAACAGGTTCGCCGGTGGAAAGAGAGAGAGGCACGACTGGAGAAGGAAGAGATTGGGATGAAAAGGCCCAAGAAAGGTAAAGAGCATGATCTCAGTGTTCAGACCTCTGCTTTTACCCTTATGCATTAGGATTCCAAATGAGCTAGTGAAATTTCAAGCAACTTACTAACAAATAAAAGTAAAACCAGTGTAAGTAAAGAGATCTTTACATGTTTTTGACTGACTCAAACTATTGGTCTTCAGATACTAGAAAGACTGTCTCCTGGATGAAGGCATCAGACGGTGACCTTTGGGTCTGGGTGATGGGAGAGCACCCTGACGACAAGTCTTTTGACCAGATCTGTGATGAGATCATGGCCGAAAGAGCAGCTCTGCAAGCACAGAGGGAAGCAGAGGAGCTCAGGTGAGACATCAAGGAGACAGGTAGCTAGCCACACAAATGGTCACAGGTAAAGGCTCAGTCCATAATTCTAATCCATAAGCAGCTCTGCAAACCCAGAGGGAAGCAGATGAGCTCAGTAAGATGTTATGGACACGGTAGGCCACAATAACACACATGGCTACAGTTAAAGGTCCAGTCCATGTGAATAGTTGTTCATTTAGTGTATGCACTCAAAAAAATACCTGTACACTGTCCTGGCCATGTAAATGGAAAACCATAAAGATGAATAGGTTATACTACTGATCTGCTGCAGATTTGTTGGGTATATGTGAATAGTAATATGGTATGCTTAGTGTGAGGTTGGGCAAGCTGAGTCAAGGGCAGTCAGTATAACACGTCAATGTTATCATAAACTTTAATGGCCTAGTCGAATTTACTTGAGTGCTGCTGACCAACCACAATATGACAGGGATGGCTCTGGGTTAATCATAGCACTTTATGACTTGGGCACATGCAAGAGTGCCTTGCCCTTCTACAAAGATGTCCACTTAATTTGGGCTATTTGTGTTTTTATCTCTAAAAATTGGACTTGGTAAAGAATGAATATCTAAAGACCATTAAAGATATTTACCACATGTTGCACTAAAAGCCTGTGGTACATCAATATTCATACTTATGTATAGTTTTATATTAAAATAATTGGATTGATTGCTTTTCAGGTTTGAAACCTGTTAATATGGGATTGGAATTGACTGTACATGTACTACATTCAGCATTGCTGGTGTGCGGCTTTGGTGTACTTTTGTGTCTGGAATTTGACTTTTCATGTGTTGACATCTGATGACGTGTGTGTAAACAAAGAGCAGGAACAGGTTTTGCTTTTCACTTGCATGACTATGTATATGTGAATAGGAAATAATTAGGTTGACCTTGTATATAGCACTGTGTGTTTCCTAATGAATTCATCATGCCATGGAAAAAGGCAATGTGTTATTCAGTTAAACATTCCCTGACTTCTGGCCAGTCCCAGCATGTAGTATTGACACAGGGCACTCCCTGCCTAGCATGGGGTTGTTTCCACAATCATGTTTGCCTTATAACTTCCCAGAGGTGAATGGTTTACCCCACAAGAAGGCCGATGCACCTTGACACAGTTCATAGTTTATGATAAGGGGGCCATATATGGCACATGCTTTTCTCTGAGAAACATGGTATGGTTGGAGTGTGTATTGAATTCAACTCATTTGTGTGGATTACAGTTACGGAAGTAATAACTGTACCTGTAACTATAGCTCTGCCTTTGGCAACAAATCCTGAAGGCAATGGCTATTTCCCCCTTCATTATCTACCTACAAAAATGACATCCAAAATCATAATATGTAACATTAGAGTAACGGCAGCTATACTCACGTTGTACTATTCATGTAATCTTAATTGGTTTTGTTTTTTTGCATATTACTGGATCTGCATGTAACCCTTTAGTGACATCACATTGAATAAAGTTAGAGCTTTAATAGTATTTGCTCATAGTATTTGTCAATAGTATTTGTCAATAGTGTTTGCTCCCAGCACTTAATTTCAGCAAACATTGTGACACGGTTAAGTACATGTCAGTAATGGGACCTGATTTAGGCTTGTATTTGTAAAACTTGCCTGCCATTTTGCATGTACTGTACTTGGTTTCGCTTGACCCGACTAACATGGTGGACACCTGGTTGGGTCTTAGGGCAAAGAAGGAGGCCGAGCTGCAGAAGAGGTTCTCTGTTGTCCACCTGGACCCAGACCTGGTGCTGGCCAGGGCAGAGGAACAGCGGCAGGAGGAGGCCCGGCAGGCTGCAGCCCAGGAGCAGCTGAGACTCGAGGAGGAGCTAAAGGTAACGGCTGCAGGGCTCGTCTGGCATCAGAGGGTAGTAGGCTGGTCTGCTTGCCTGGCATCAGAGGGTAGTAGGCTGGTCTGCTTGCCTGGCATCAGAGGGTAGTAGGCTGGTCTGCTTGCCTGGCATCAGAGGGTAGTAGGCTGGTCTGCTTGCCTCACATCAGAGGATAGGATGCTGGTCTGCTTACCTGGCATCAGAGGATAGGATGCTGGTCTGCTTGCCTCACATCAGAGGATAGGATGCTGGTCTGCTTGCCTCACATCAGAGGATAGGATGCTGGTCTGCTTACCTGGCATTAGGGCTGTCACTTTTGTGAAAAAATCCAGTGCGATTTTTGAGACATAAGTGTATATTGAATCGATTGTAAAATCGATTTTTTATGTCTAAAGACGTTTCCATTTTCAACTTATAGGCCAATCCACAAACAACTAACAGGCATTAGGACGAACGTAAAGAGGGCGCTTGTAGACGCAAGCCAGCAATATTTCTGAAGATTTATTGGCGTGAAGTTTCGTGCACAATGACAAACAGAAGTGCAACATTCTCGAAAACCAGTAAGCCGAGTGGACTGCCATTACATCAGTGACATGACTGCAGGCTTCAACGTAGCTGTGTCTGTGTTTACGATTAGAAATGTCAAACAAATTTCGCCTACGTAGAACTCGACTGCACAGTTTGCGTAGCCTACCGCTTTGTTCTTCTCCATAGTTTGATATACCAAAAATCCGAAGTAGGCTACTTCCACATCGAACTCCTCAAGTTATTAGGGCCCATCACTCGTCTCTCTACATGTCGCACAGGTTGATCGCGTTGTCCTCCATTTTTTTTGGCAAAACACGAGCAGCACAGCAGTTGATTGAAACAGCTGTTCCCGGTGCTAAAATTGGTGGGAATTTTCTTTTTAGCTTTCGCAATGTTTACTGCACTTCGGAATTCTTTTATATTCTTATATTCTTGTTTATGAATTTTGTTACATCTATCTTTTTTATTTGTTTATTTCGTTTAAAATGAATAGTGTAAATATTTGGTTAAAATCGATTCCCTATTTTAGTTTTCGAAACTTGTGTTGTTTGGTCCAATCGATTGTGCAATCGATTTTCGAACGTAAAGTGACAGCCCTACCTGGCATCAGAGGGTAGTAGGCTGGTCTGCTTACCTGGCATCAGAGGGTAGTAGGCTGGTCTGCTTGCCTCACATCAGAGGATAGGATGCTGGTCTGCTTGCCTGGCATCAGAGGGTAATAGGCTGGTCTGCTCGTCTGGCATCAGAGGGTAGTAGGCTGGTCTGCTTACCTGGCATCAGAGGGTAGTAGGCTGGTCTGCTTACCTGGCATCAGAGGGTAATAGGCTGGTCTGCTTACCTGGCATCAGAGGGTAATAGGCTGGTCTGCTTGCCGACTGGCTCACTGATTGATTGAAGCAGTGACTGGACTCAGTCATGGGGCTACCGAGTGTCACTGTCTTAGAACAAAAAGTTATTGTTTGGGTTTGGTTGTATGTTGTCTTGTCCTAAGGAGAACCTGGTAAGGTTTCTATGAAGCTAAAAAAGTGTTAGTGGTTCTACTTACCCTTAGGTTGCTATGATGAACACTTGGATTTTTCAGCATGATTGTGATCCTTCTTTTCCACTTTTCATGTCAAATAAATACACCCTAGGTCATAAGGTTATGAACTGCATCAGGCATGAGGAGGTTATGAAGAACAGTGACGCATACGATATAAGATTGTCTAACACTATGGTCCACCTCAGAGGAATTAGAAACTGCTGACCAGGATGAAGGAAAATGACAAAGAAAGGCAGTCTTATTTAACAATTTGTAATATGAAGTGTTGAAGTGTTGTACCCACAGTTCTATACATAAGGCTACGGTATTTGTCTTTGCTGTGGAATGGTGTTCTGGTGCAGCATTCTAAAAGTAGATTAGGTTTCCACCACCACCATCAGACCATGATGTCCATGCAAATTCACAGAGAACCAGTTTTTTCTTCTTGCGTCAGTTAATAAATGGGTTGCTCGTATCCTTGAGGCACAATTACATCACGTCACAATGGATGCGTGTGTAGGGCTTGTTGTAAAGTAATTGCCTCCTGTTGAAATGCCTTCAAGAGACAAAGGGGGACAGCTATCAAGAAATATAAAGTTCTGTTGAGTTCTCCTCTGCTTGTCAGCATGAATTAATTAGCGTTGATCTTGACCACACCTTCAAACTTTATTGAGACTAATTTGGATTGCCCTCCATTGTCAAAATCAGTATCCTGACCACAAGACCCAAGTCATGACATTGTGAAAGTCATTCACCAGTCATACAGTCATAAACAACAACATAGAGTATTGTTGGTGAGAAATATTACAGTTCCAGTCATGTAAGTCTGCACTGACGTGTGTTTGTCCCCTAATGCTTTAGTGCTGTACAGAGGAAAATGACCGTTAGATGGGTCGTTGTTTGTTTGTGTTTGTTTTGTGCAGAAAAAGGAGGAGGAGGAGAGACGCAAGGCTGAAGAAGAGGTGCGCAGACTGAAGGAGGATCGTGCTCAGGAAATCTACATAAACCTGAAGGATGTGCAAAAGCAGGATCAGGATAAGGAGGACAAGGCCTGGCAGGAGTCATGTGAGGCAACACACACACACACACACACACACACACCTGAGTCTGTTCTCAGGACCGTGAGGCACCGTTAAGTTCCAAAACTCACTCAGTCACACACATGCACGCACGCACACATGCATGCACACGCACACAGTCTCAGTCATCCGAGTCCCTTCTCAGTCATTCTATCACATGCAGACATAAACGTGCATGGAATGATGAATGGAGCATTTATGAAATGTCATTTGTACAGTACAACAGTGAAGATGGAAATAGTCTTATCACCTGGTTGGGGCCTCTGTATCACTGTCATAACTTGACAGGCAAGACTAGCTAGGGCTGCACAATTAATCGAATTTTAATCACGATTTTGGCTTCCCACGATCAAATTTGCGTGATCGAGCGATATTTCAAATGCGTGCTCTACCCATAGAACCAACCTGGCAACCCATAGAACGCTCCGCTACAAAACAAATCAAACGCTCCTTAAACCTGTCTGACCATGTGCCTGCATGCAGCCTACCAATGACAGCTGTTCCCTGCACTGTTCAGCCTGATGCACTGTGGACTAGTGACATTATGTTAACTATTAGTAGGCTAGTTAGACTATACAATAAACGACGATCAAAAATCAAATGTGTGGCACAGCAGAAGGCCAAGAGCTTGTCCCTCGAAGCGGATCATCCATTGTTCGAAAATATTTCTGATTTCAGGCAAGTTAAGTTAACCAAAAATATAAGAAAAGCAGGGCTCTCAACTCATACCGTGAAACACATCACATGACGTAAACCACACATGCCTTTTTTTATCACGTTAACTTTTAGTCCTTGTTTGCTTCCTCCGATAGCCTATAGCCTACTGTAATAAGAGTTGAGCTAACGACGGGATCCGTGAATTTTATTCATGTATTTTATAAGCTTCATGTGCAACCTACAATGCATAAGCGTTTCAAGACACAACCTACTCAAAACGAGTGAACAATAATGAAAATGTAGCCTACACGTCAGTGTTTTACATATCAACGAATGACTAAACCAGGGGTGTCCAAACTGCGGCCAGCCATGCACTTTAATCCGGCCCGCCGAGCATTTATTAGTTTATCATAGGCCGCTCGCTATTTTTTTCCAGCGATAGACGACGTTGTGGTTAACTTTAGGCTACTACAAACTGCTTTACACTCTTCTTAGAGAACGTTTACAATGTCAATGTCAAAACAGCTTGTCACATCGAGATACATAGTATCTCCATTGCAGCAGATCTAACTACCTTATGCTAGTCCATTTAATTGGGGACGCATTTGAGCGTGGGAGAGAGGGCGATGGCAACAGTAGTTCCCACTACTGACCAATTTTAAACTGTGAGAGGGCACAGCCATAGGCACAGCACTAGCCATAGGCTATTTGAGTGGAGCTGGCAAAGAGTCTTAAAGTGACAGTGCACCATTTATAAATGAATTAAACAGCATCAAATTAACAGTATTTCTTAAGAAATTATTTTTCCCGGTGGGCTGTTAACGTTTTCCCAAATATTAACAAAGTAGCACGCACAAAACATTTGTTTGGAAGTTGTTTGGAAGTTTGGAAGTCGCAGTCAAATCTATATTTGCAGTAATTTAGGGGAGTAAATGTGAGGGGAAGAATTTGGGTGAGCCAGATAGCAAGTCCAATATGTTTAGGGAAAAAATATTTTTCTCACTAAAATTAATTAATAATCGTGATCTCAATATTGATCAAAATAATCGTGATTATCATTTTGGCCATAATCGTGCAGCCCTAAGACTAGCTAATATTTACACTGACATTTTTAAAAGAACCGTCACAGTCAACATGACTCCGAGACTGCTAAAGATAATGCAATCTTCCATCGGACTAGCTATATATAGAGTGAAAGAGCAAAGGTAACAATTGTGACTTCAATGTTTCTAAGGCATTCATAGACTGGGGTGTGTACATAGGGATTGTGCCTAGGCATCCTTAGTGAACTATTGTTTACCATCAAATATGATCTGCTAAGCTAACATTCAAAAGAATTTGCTAGGTAAATCAATAAATGTCAACTGTGGAAATTCACAATTTAAAAGCACTGGGGAAAGGTACCGACAGGTACTTATACTTGTCACATATGGATGTCTATGTCTGTTTATGATAAAAGACAATGATGTTGTCTGTCATTTGGTCTGTAGCTCTTAAAATGAAATATCTGATATGGCCCTAAATCTGAAGGGTTATAGTTGGTTCTGTGCCATTACCTCTGTTCTAAAGCCCTTGGTTTGAGGTGAAACTAGTTTTTATGTTTTAAAAGGCAAAGCAGGGCATGTTTGCTGCTCTAAATGCGCCCAGTGGCAGAGTCTGTTTTTTGGGTGGCGTAGTCACAAAGACCAGTCTGTTCAGATGATGATGATATGAGGTCATACTTTTTTAAAATAACCTTTGGACATGACGTGTGTGTGTGTGTGTGTGTGTGTGTGTGTGTGTGTGTGTGTGTGTTTCAGTACGCAAATCCAAAGTGGCAGACCAGCGTCGTCGGTCGATCGCCAAGCAGACTCGGGAAGACCACCGCAGGCGTTCGCTCAAGGCCCTGGAGCAGGGCCGCGTGGCTGCCGTGACCAAGACCTTCGGGGGCGAGAAACCAACACTGCCCCCCAAACCCAAACCCAGGAACCTCACCGTAACCAGCGACGTCATCAGTCAGTGAGTGCCTCTTCAGTTCTCTCCTCTGAATGTACAATTCTGTTCTCTGTTCTGTACTGTATGCTGTGCGGAGCTGCAAAGGTCAGTTACTGCACCAGGCATTAGTCTGCAGAGTACAATCCTCTTATTATGAGTACATAGCAGTCCTAATTAAATTCATAGATTAACTTCAGTATTGTTGTCCCATTAGGTCATGGTCATAATAACATCAGAGGTTTAGTCTATTGAGAACTGAATAACACTATTACTCTTTTGAATATTGTTCGGGGCACTGAATACTGTAGAGGATATTGGAGGGTACTGTTCAGTTGAAACTCTCTCTGTGTCTCTGTCTGTCGCTCTCTCTCTCTCTCTCTCTCTCTCTCTCTCTCTCTCTCTCTGTCTGTCTGTCTGTCTGTCTGTCTGTCTTTGGCCTTGGTTTCTTCCTGTCTGCCTGACTCTGCCGGTGTTTAATGGTCACTCTTACTCTCGCTCTGTCTCTTATATTGGGAGTGAGAAGTGCTGAGGCTGGGGGATTTTCCCTCCCATTCAGACTAAGCCACAGGCACTGCAGCCTCCAGCCACCAGCTTTGGGGCTTTCACACATGAATGGTCGCTCTCTCTATTTGCATGTCTTTCTCTCTCCATCTTTCTCTCTCTCTCCATTTTTCTTTTTTGTTCTCTCTGCATATATCTCCCTCTCTCTCCATCTATCGAACAGTACAGCTCTCATTCTCTCTTTCCATTTTTCCCTCCGTTCTCTCTCTCTCTCTCTCTCTCTCTCTCTCTCTCTCTCTCTCTCTCTCTCTCTCTCTCTCTCTCTCTCTCTCTCTCTCTCTCTCTCTCTCCATCTCTCTCTCTCCATCTATTTCCCCATCCCTCCCAGCTACCAGCTGACCTGCTTTTTTCTCCTCCTGTGGTTGCAGGAAGCCAGGTGTGCGCCGGACTCTGTCCTCGTCCACCCGCGAGCGCATCATCCAGTGGTTCAGGGACGAGCAGCTGCCCCTCCGGGCCGGTTTCCAGAGAGACCAGAGCCGCATAGCAACCTGGTTTCATGGTGAGCGCCCGACTGAGCAGGGGAGGCCATGTCAGATGGAGCATTACATCCTGTTGATTATGAAGGTGGCTGCTGTCTTGAACAAGTGTAACACGTGTCTTGATTATTTTGGTGGTGTATCACAAGGTTATAAAGCACATTGGGTTGCTGTTTGTATTTCAATTGGAGTTGTATTGTAGTTCAACTTTAGGTGTGGGCCCTTACTGCCACCTAGTGTTTGTGTCTGATGAAACCTTGTACTGTTATGTAGATTTTCTTGAGATTCTGATTGCCAACAGCAATTGCCTGTATGTTCCATTTTGAAATCAAACTCTTGGACAAAACTGCACATACATTTTATCCTCAAGTAATGAAAATACAAAACTGCTATGTTAATTCCCATTAACTTAAGGTTAGGTTCAATTTATAAAGAGTACTGTTGCATATATTTATTATTAATTGCTTACTCACTTATTTATTTATTGAGTGTTGAGGTGGTGGTGAATGTAGAGTGGAAAAATCAATGAGGGATTATGGCAGCATACTGGATGTAATCTAGACAAAACTCCTTATTTTAGCTGTGGATTCATCTGAGCCTCAGAAAAAGGTGAAAAGTTGAATACTGACATTATTCTTTTTCAGGCATAATCTCACGGCAGGAAGCTGAGGACCTGCTGAGTGAGAAAGAGCCTGGCTACTTTCTGATCCGGGTCAGCGAAAGGATCTTGGGATATGTCCTTTCCTACCGCAGTCAGGATGGATACAGGCACTTCCTTATCGATGCCACAGAGAACTGCTACATGCTGCTGGGAGACCAGCTCAAGTTCTCATCACTGATAGAACTGGTCGAGTACCATGAGGTACAGTGATCTTAATGGGTTGTATGGCTGAACAAATACGAAGGATGACGTTAGAGAGAGACGTTTTCTAATGATGTTACTCACAAAAAAATTGAGCTCAGAGACCAGTGGAGCAGCAGTAACCTTACCGCCTGACAATCCTTCAACCCGGGTTTTATTCCCTGCCGTTGCGAGTCTGAGTTGTTTTGGATTAAAGCATCTGCTAAATATCAGTCAACTTTAACTTTGAAAACGGATTCAGTTCTTAATAAGGTTAAAGATGCAGGCATTACTTAAAATTGTACTTTTTTTTTTCTGGAGAAATTCTCATGTTCATCCTCTGAGAGTGTTCATACTTCAGGAACATGGAAGGGAGGAGTTATAAGATTGACATTCAAGCTCAAATACCAATAACCTTTTGCCAGAAGAAAGGGCAGCACCTTTTGTTTGACAGCAGCAACATTTCATTTGACATATATACACTACTCACAAAAAGTTAGGGATATCTGGCTTTCAGGTGAAATTTTTAGGGTTTCAGTATAGAAAGTACTGAAACATTGAACTGTTGGACATACACATTCAAAAGATTAGAGAAGGTCACATTAAGTTCACCTGTAAAGGTTATAATGGATTTTAGGTTCATCCTGAAATTTCACCCGAAAGCTGAATATCCCTGACTTTGTGTGAGTAGTTTAAGTAGTTTACATCAGAGACTGTATGATATGACTGACTTTGATGACATGACAGTGAATGTGCTTTTCTTCTTTTGGCCACTAGGTGGAGGCCCTCACCTCATCTGGAGGAGAACAGCTCCTTCATGCATGTGGTCAGAAGGCTGGCCAGGTGGACTACACTGACCTCTTCACTTGAGTTGAGGATCGGGCCTCCAGCAAGAAGCCAGCCATGGACAGGGGAAAACTGGAGGAAGAGCAGGTATCAAACACTGAAGGGATCTGAAGACCAAAGACCGTCTAAAAGCTGATGGCATAGCTGAAGCTGGGCGCAGATCTGAGACCAGTTACTCCTTATATATGGGAATGGTCTTGATTTGGATTGGGGGGGGGGGGGGGCAAGTGGTTCTCAGTCAACAGAGAAAAGAAACTCGTACCAAGAGCAAAACAATAAGGCTGTGAAACAGTTGTTTGTGTCATAGTTGTTGTGTTGTAGTCGTTGCAATGGGTACAACATAAATGTGGCCTTATTTTGTTTAATGCTTTAATCCCTTTTGTCATTCAGTTACATCAAGTAATATATCAAAATATGTGAATTTTGTAACACTGTACCATCAAACTTTGTTTTATGGAGACACCATCCTAGACATCCTATGGTGTCAGTTTGAAGGAAATATTTACATTGCCATGTTTTAGTGTTAAGTGCCTTATTTAAAAATGTAATGTGACATTCTGCTGAACAATAATGTACAACAAAGGTGACTGACAGCTACCTAATAAAATAGTCTGCATTACTTTGTGATTATCGCTTGTGCTATTTGTTAATATTAAAGCTGGGTGTAATATCTTGTGGTGTGCTCCTTTTGGCATGGTCATCTCTTCACACAAGGCAGTCGCTGCTCAGATTGTCATGTCTTCACAGTCCAAAGGACTTTATTCTACTGATGGTGCAGGAGTGTGGGTGGATGAGAAGATGGAAAGGTTCCTAGACCACAGGAAGCTGAGAGCTGAGCTATTCAAATTAGCCATTAGGGGGATTCCGGTCACATTACACTCAATGTCAGTTTGGACGAATCATGTTACGTTAAATGTGCTACAAAATAAATTTGTGCTACAAAATAAATTTGGGCAGCCGTGGCCCACTGGTTAGCACTCTGGACTTAACCGGAGGGTTGCCGGTTCGAGCCCCGACCAGTGGGCCGTGGCTGAAGTGCCCTTGAGCAAGGCACCTAACCCCTCACTGCTCCCCGAGCGCCGCCGTTGTAGCAGGCAGCTCACTGCGCCGGGATTAGTGTGTGCTTCACCTCACTGTGTGTACACTGTGTGCTTTGTGTGTTTCACTAATTCACCGATTGGGTTAAAATGCAGAGACCAAATTTCCCTCATGGGATCAAAAAAGTATATATACTTATACTTAAATGGACTTGACTTCCTTGATGTGATGGGAGATAGAAGGGCCATTATTGCCATTATATTGGGTTGATGTAAAAGATTAAGTCCCCTGTGATCAGGAAAATCGATGCTTTGTACCGTAATCATCTGACTGACAGACTTTCCTGGAAACCACCAGAGATGGGCAGTTCTGTGTGACCGTACATCTGACATGTGCACTGACACAATTTGTGCATTGTAGCAGCAATCAATAAAAATAAACTAAATGCACACCGTAGACAGATGGACAGTTTCCATGTAGATCATGGTAATTTATTATCACTAAAAGTACAGAAACAAACATAAAATATATTGCCAGCAAAGCAACACATATTTACAAAACAGATTAAACCTTTGGAGTTTAAAATTGTGTGCAAAACTAAGAACATGGGTGACCCCACTAAAACCTCAGCAAATATTTGTAGGCATCTAAAAAAATTTTTTTTTTAAAAATTAAGCAACCACTTAATCTGGCTTCACATGCTCACCAAGTGGAAATCCCTCAGCAGGGTTGTTATGCTGCAGTTATATTGCTAGCAATGTTAACCAACACAAGAGTTGTGGCTGCTTCAGTTGTCAGTTACAGGTCTGGCTGCCAAGAACCATTCCCAGATCAAAGTCCCTTTGTCCATCCTCTACTCTATGTACAGATGAGGCCAAAACAACATGAGAAACCAGAGAAATCTTTGCCTTCATACATGCATTCACTCATGTGCGAAGACTTCAGATAACAGCACAATGTCAGTTTTTGGGATCTAGAATGTTCCATGCTGATGGATGTTCAGTGAACATCATTGTCACATCTTGGACAATCTCAGAACCAACTACATACAACAGCAACAGCACCTGTAAACATACTTTACTGTATGGCTTCAAAAATAAAAGAAAGAAGAAATAAGTCATCATTTTCAGAAAACCGCTATGAGGAGATAGATACGGATTAATAAGTAAAACATATATAACATTCCTGATATGATTAAAAACAAAATGTTCAAATGTATAAATAAAAGAGCTGAGAAGGGAGCTCGTTCTGTTTCAACACAGGAATGAATGTACTGAATACTGGTGATTCCACTTGTTCCGATACTCATCTAACCAAGGACAGAAAAAACAACAACTACAGGACAACAACTTGTGTCTCACAATTTTAAATACAACTTAAAAACACAGTACAACTTCTTGCCTCCTGCATATTAGACCACCTGTGAACCGTGCTGTGGAAATTGTAAGAAAAACAACAAAAAAACACCCCTTCTGTGGATGCTCAATATTTAGTAAAGAAAGTTGCACATACAAGCCTCAGGTTGGCATAGTTGGATGCATCTCTCTGGAAGTTAAAGCTGTAGCATCCAATGACTTGTATAACTGAGAGGTTATGGTAGGCAATATTTTCAAGCAACAAGAACACCAACACTTCCGTGGCCACACCATGACAGACAGTGTACACTACTAATCATTGTATATCAACCAATCAATGATCTATTTATAATAGTACTGTAAGATATTGAAAGACACACTGGTCAGAACTAAGAGCACTCCCTGGAGAAATACCTCAACAAATATCGTTCAACAACGCAGACATAATGTTAACAACCATACACACTGACACAGATCCACATGCTGTGTGACTCATACAAAGTCACTTCAGACATAAAATAAAACAAAACAAAAACAATTATAACCGGCTGGCAAGTTTGGTTACATTGATATACCTGACGAAATAGCTTTATTCAGTATTGTCTGAAGCACCATTCTCTACTTCCTCTCTAAGTTAAAAGAGACAGGAAATTCAGGAAATCAACCACTCCATGATTGTACGTGGTAGCCACTGGATTTTCAAAGGGGTCCTTCGGTGTTTCATATTTCCTCAGGGAGTGCTACTGTACTTGTTCTGCCTCAGAAGGGCAGCAGGACTACATTTCCCAACCTGCTCTGGGGCAGGACTACATGAAGAACTGGCCCACCAGATTGGCCACGCCCAGCAGGATAAGGAGACTGTGGAAGAGGGCCGAGGGCCAGCGCAGCTCCCCCCGCCGCTTCAGCGCGATCATGTGGATGAGTGATGGCAGGACGAACACCAGGGCCAGACCACACATTGCCCCGGAGAACCTGAGACGGAGAGAAAGAGAAAGAGACAAAGGGAGAAAGAGATGAAGAGATATCCTCGGCATGCAATGCATTTTCTTGTAAACCTGACTCAAATCTAAAGCCAGATGAGTAACGTAATTTCCCAACTATTAGCCAAGGTTTATACATTGATTTTGCAAAATTTCTTCAGCTATGAGGTTAATACATGGGGACAATTAATATCGTATTAATATGGTTTTGGTTTTTTTTAACTTGCATAAAACACTGTCCTGAGGTTTATATAACATTGAGGCTAATACACAGGAAATTACTGTACGACATAATTTAAATCCCATTACGCTTCTCCACTGTTTGTTCTCACACCACCCACTCCAAGCAAAGATTCCCCTCAGATACACTACCGGTCAAAAGTTTGGGGTCACTTGCAATTGCAATTATGTAAGCACATAATGTAATCTGAAAACTGCTGCCCTGATTTAAAAAAAAAAAACAATGCAACTGATATCAGCTTGTATTCTGTCTATAATGGAGTGGAATGGAAATTTCTAAGTGACCCCAATCTTTTGACCACTAGTGTAGTTTCAGCATCATCTTACCTTATTATTGAGCCGATGTTGGGGTAAAACTTGGCCATCAGGACACCAGAACCAACAATGATGACATTGAGCACGAAAACATGGAAGAAACTGGGAGGGCAGGAGAGAACACAGCTTATTTGCATACTATTTCAACAACATCCAAAATGTAAATGAAACTCATATTTGGAAATAATGTGCATCAGCTGAATATAAAGCACTCAGACATATTCATATTTTGGTGCTATATAACTAAAATTGAATTGAATGTTTGGATTCTAGTTTGACTTCCTGGACAGAAGCCTCACCCTGGGTAGTTACTGCCAAAGACCTGGCTCATGACCTGCACACGGACCAGGTAGCCGAGCATCGGGTAAACAGTGGTCATCTGAAACAACAGGAAGCTGCGAGCCACAAACACCCACACATCACTGCTAGGGAAATTGTCCAGGAAGTTCTGAAAGAGACAAATGGCTGATGATCAATAATACTCTAGAGAAGATCTGATAGCACAGTAACACATAATCACAATAATCAAAATCAAACTAGGAGAGACTGAAGACGTATGTATACTACCACTATGAGGACAATATATCAGTGCCTATATATATATATATATATATATATATATATGATATTAAAACATTCCAACATATTTTAAACTGCTAATGTCCAGTCTTGATGTATACAACGGAGCTGGGAATTTGCAATGAAACACAACCTAAGGTTATGCCAGCATATATAATTCCTATCTTAACTGACTGGAATGACTACATAACGGATTTCAGATATACACAGGACAGGTGTTAAATTCCTTCTGCTATAGGTAGGGGGATTTCCCACAGCGGCTTATCAACAACCAAGCCTATCAAAAACAAAATCACCAACAAAGTTAACGTGGGCAAGAAACTTTACCAACAGAGCAGCCTTTGTGAGCATTTAACTGGGGTTATCAGGTAGGCAACTTCCTTCATCCGTGTTTCATTGAATTAGTATTCAAGTATTGGCTCATTAATCGGCAAGGCTAGAGCAAAGTATTCGGTATTCGGGTTTCCTTTGACACACATACTCTGTGCATTGTGGTTATTCCTCTTTAACATGCTCTCCACAGAAGCTGACACACACACACAGAGATACACACAGAGACAGAGACAGAGACAGAGACAGAGACAGAGAGAGAGAGAGAGAGAGAGCACTAGATGGGACTCATCCCACCAATAGAATCTCCCTATTATGAGGAGGACTACATAAGCAATCTCTACACAGACATCAGCCATTTCCAGGCCCAGGGAAATGTGCTGATATGTGGGGACCTAAATGCCAGGACTGGGTGTGAAATAGATCACATAGACCCTCATGGTAACAACCATGTGTTTGGTCAAAACAACCTCTATTTTACACCAAACTTACCCCAGAGAAACAGCCTTGACCGTACTGTCAATAAAAATGGTAAAGAGTTAGTGCATCTCTGTCGAGCCTTAGGGCTGTATATGCTTAATGGCAGGATCAGAGGGGACTCTTTAGGGAGGTTCACGTATTGTTCAGCTCTTGGAGCTAGTGTAGTTGACTATGCAATCACTGACATGGACCCCAACTCCTTCAGAGCATTCACTGTCAGGTGGCAAACTCCACTATCGGATCATAACCAGACTAACATCTTTCTCAAATTCATACAGCAGCCCAAAACAGAGTCCAACAAGCTATTCCGTCTCAATGGGACATATAGATGGACTCAGGACAGCCCAGATAACTTTTTAAAAGCTCTAAATTCTTCAGAACTAAAACAATGCATTAGATCCTACAACTCAAAATGTTTTGAGATTAGCAAAACTGGTGTTTATGAAGCCACAAAAGAACTAAACAAAATATTTCTGAAAGCAGCAAATGTAGCTGGCATGAAGAAGTCTAACAAAAATCGAGCAAAGAACAAAACTAAAGAAAAATGGTTTGACAAGGAATGTAAACAACTCAGGACTAGATTGAGGCATATTTCCAATCAAAAGCACCACCAGCCTGAAAATACAAATCTTAGAAAGAACTACCACAAAACTCTTAAACACTATAAAATGTTGCTGAGAAGGACATGACACCAACACAACTCTCAGCAAAATTGAAGCATCTATACAAAATAATCAATTTTTGGAGCTGTGGAATGGTCTGAGCAAAACAAAACCACAGAACTTACCGATTCAAAATGGTGAAATCTGGAAAAAGCACTTTGAAAATTTGTATACAGACATCCAACCTCAAGATCTACATTCGAATTATGAAAAAACCATGGAAAAATTACAAATCCCTTGAAAAGACAATTAAAGACAATTAAAGACAACCAAAACCCCCTTGACTCCCCAATTACACAATTCGAACTTGAATCCAAAATTAAAAAACTCAAAACAAAAAAATCCTGCGGCCCTGATCACATCAGAGGAGAAATGCTTAAACACAGCACCCCTGAACTGACTCAAATTGTTCAATCTCACTTTAACTTCTGGCTGTTTTCCTGACATCTGGAGCCAAGGGTACATTACACCCATCTACAAAAGTGGAGATAAATTGGACCCCAATAATTTTAGAGGCATCTGTGTGAACAGTAGTCTGGGGAAGGTGTTTAGCAGCATTATCAACGAAAGAATAGTAGCCTTCCTTAAGGAGCACGATGTCCTCAGCAAAAGTCAAATTGGATTTCTTCCAAATTACCGCACTACGGACCACATTTACACCCTACACACCCTAATAACTAAACATGTAAACCAAACACAAAAAGGAAAAATATTTGCTTGCTTTGTTGATTTCAAAAAAGCATTTGATTCAATCTGGCATGAAGGACTATTTTATAAACTTTTACAAAGCGGTGTAGGGGGTAAAGTTTACCAATTAGTTAAGGAAATGTACTCTGAAAACAGAAATGCTGTGAAAATTGGCGACAAAATTACAGAATACTTCACTCAAAAAAGAGGGGTGAGGCAGGGCTGTAGCCTCAGCCCAACACTGTTCAATATTTACATCAATGATTTAGCGGTGCAGTTGGAACAGTCTATAGCTCCTGGCCTTACCCTAAAAGAAAAAGAAATTAAATTCCTCCTCTATGCAGACGACCTGGTGCTGATATCTCCCACTGCACAGGGACTACAGCAGCACTGGACCTGCTAGAGAAATACTGTCAGCACTGGGCCCTGACAGTAAATCTAAAAAAGACAAACATTATGATATTCCAAAAGAAGCCCAGATGTCAGGAACACAGATACCCTTTCAATCTAGGCAGCACCGCCCTAGATCACACGATGCAGTACACTTACCTCGGCTTGATCATAACTGCATCGGGGAGCTTTAGCATGGCAGTGAATGCTCTAAAAGAAAAAGCTCGCAGAGCGCTATATGCAATAAAAAGAAACTTCTGGAACATAAACATACCAATTAAAGTTTGGTGCAAAATATTCGACTGTGTTATCCAGCCTATTGCGCTATATGGAAGTGAGGTATGGGGTCCACTCAGTGTGCACAGCTACACTAGATGGGACAAGCATCCTGTAGAATCCCTACATGCAGAAAAAATTAATTTTAAAAATCCAAAAGAAAAACACCAACCAATGCATGTAGGGCAGAATTAGGCAGATTCCCATTGGCCATCAACATACAAAAGAGAGCACTTAAATTCTGGATGCATCTCCAAACAAGTCCCAGAGACACACTGCATTTCATCGCAGCAAAAACTCAAGATCTGAACCCCGACAAGAGTCCTCTGAGTCAGCTTGTGCTGAGACTAAGTAATCCCCCTCTAACAAATACTAATACACTCTCTCAGCCAAGCTCTGCTTTTAGACTAAATCTCAACCAGATTATCCAGAAATCTAAAGAAAAATATTTGGAACATTGGCATAATGAAACAAAAAAACAAAACAAACTAGAATGCTATCGGTCCATAAAATCCAAATATGAATTAGAAGAATATCTCTCTACTGTCAGAGATATAAAGCAGAGACAGATCTTGACCAAATACAGACTCAGTGACCACAGCCTAGCCATAGAAAAAGGCAGACTAAGAAAGTCATGGTTGCCAAGAGAGCAAAGAGTCTGTGGTCACTGTACGACAGGTGAGGTTGAGACGGAGGTGCACTTTCTTCTTCAATGTAAAAAATATGAATTTATTAGAGATACCTACTTCGATAAATTTACCAACCTAATTCCGGAGTTCCGAAACCTGGGAGAACAGGAAGTACTGCCTGTCTTACTTGGACAGCAAGGACAGACAGCAGCTCTTGCTGCTAAATATGTCACTGAATGCCATAGAGCGAGGGACAGTGATTAGACACTATACACATGAAATACCTACCATTTTCAGCACACACACACTTACATGTATAAATGTCTTATCTATCGTATGTTCTGTATTGTATTGTTTGATGTCCTGCTTTGGCAATGCAAAGAAATATTTGTCATGCCAATAAAGCTACCTTGAATTGAATTGAAGAGAGAGAGAGAGAGAGAGAGAGAGAGAGAGAGAGAGAGGTCTTGTAAACAATGACATGACCTTAACTTTATCCCCAGAAATTTAAAACATTGACATATTAGATGAGCAACTTACATAGTGTTGAAGACATGAAGATTTAAATCAATGCAATGGTGACGTTAGATGTCAATTCAAATCTCTGTGTCTTCAAACACTAAGGAGATTTTTCATTAAGTATAACTCTTTTGATGAGTCATTGGACAAAACATTAGACCTTGAAGGCCAGATAAACTCTTACTGGTTCAATGCACTCTTTGGACAGTTCTGGTGAAGGAAATGATGCAAAGATCAGGATTCCCACATAGAGGTAAGTCAGGCCCACCAGTAGATAGGCCACAGACAGGTCCCGCACCTGGAAACACAGCAGAGTGTAACTTAAACTTATGACATTTACTTAACAGTTTATTCTCTTGCAATGAAATTAAACTTGTAATCATATTGTTTTGCTGGCATTTGGTATTCTATAGTAGTTTGATCATTCCATGCTAAACCTATGAAAACGCAACACATTTACATCATTCCTAATAATTTCAGAATTTATATTATAAAATATAAAATATAGAATATAAAATATTCACAGAGGAAGTCAACATACAATCATATGGCAAAACTGTGCCTTAAGTTAAAGTACTGAAAATGCGGTCATGCACAAAAGATCTAAAACTGATGCATGAACAACCACAAATTCATCCCAAATGGACCTGCTTCAGCTGATGGCAGACATTTTTCAGTTCCTTAGCACAGCAGTTTTAAGCACATTTCCTGTTCAGGGTGACCAATATGAGAGAGTTCCTCATCAAGGACTTTGGTTCAAAGAGAAATTGAACAATATCCACTACCCTGTCTAAGCTTCAGTAGTTTCGTTAGGGTAAGTGAAAACTGCTCTGCTCAATGTTTTTCTGCAGTGTTCTGAAATCAAATCTGCTGAACCAGCAAGAATTTCTCGTTTGGTCTTCAAAAGTCAAACTATGGACATAAGAGTATGTACGAGGTCTTAGCTTACCTACAAAAATGTATACAAACCTACACACAAATCAATTATATGCTGATTTGTTCCCATAGATATATGACTTTGCCCCAAAAGTGCCACAATTCCCTGACTTTCCATGTCTGGATAGACTTCCCAAAATTCCAGGATATTCCGGAAATTTCATCACCCCTGGGAACCCTGTTATAACAATATATTGCCACATGCACTTGCACAAAGTGTGGCTTATTGCTAATTGTGGTTGTGCTCACATTATTTTGCTGGTGCTTGTTGCTCTTCATGAGGGTGATGATGCAGTTGTGAATGAAAAAGGCCAGTGTGAGAATCCCAGTCAGCTGTGGGAACAGCACTCTGAACTCTGTGGGCCAAACAGTCATGTGGGAAAACAAGGGTTGAAGATGAAGGGTTAAACCATGTTTGTAGAGACCTTAGTGAAAAACATACAGTGTAAACTACTGATTCTGTACCCACCACAAAATAATATGGCGAGTTTCAGACAAACAAATCAATCAACAAATCAACATTTTGTATTTCAGTCTCTAAAAATGTCTCTTCCTGTATCTAATAGAGGTTGAAAGCAATGGAATATATTAGCAAAAAAAGGACAAACTACCAAAGCAGTAACACAAGATTTCATAACACCTACAAGAAATAATTTACAGTGCTTACTGTTAGTTGACGCTACATAAAAGTTCAATAGAAAGATATAAAAAATAAAAAACACAATAAAAAGCTTAAGTCAATGTCTTTGAAAAAGTACTTTCCAAATGGGACATTAACGGTGTTGCTCTAACATGTTCTACTATCTAATCTGCCTCCTGTCCGACTACTAAATGCAAATGCAAAGACAAAGACAATCATGTCCCAACAAATGAAATACCTGGAACAAAAGCCTTAGTGGGTTCAAACCAGTGAAATTCCAGGTGGAAACCCAGCCGAATAGCTTTTAGAGTCACCAGGCCGATAAGATAAACCACAGATATGGTACCTGATTGGATAAGAGAGAGAAAGAGAATAATGTAATCCACCATGTATACAAACTTCTTAATACGGGTATGTAGACATGCGTAACCGTTAAATAAAGGTGCAGATAAAATGTGTGGCTTCTCAAACGTTTCATTGAAGGACAATAATGTCAGCTGAGTGTTGCTAATTAAGGACTCACAAGTGGGTGACTCATAAATCAATAACATCATCTGTTCATCTATTCTGGAGGAAATGTGTGTTCTTTGTTATCAGTACCCTACTACTAATCCCAGTGCAACATTATCTTCCAAACTTCCAAACCGGTATATTGTGCTTCTTTTTGGTGTCACAAATGAAAGGCAGAGCTATGTAGCCTGACGTCATCATACTCAATTCTAGTCAGAATTAGTCTGATACTGTTCCATTGGGATGTGATTATGGTGTGTGTTTCAACCAATACAGGGGTTTTTCGTTCTCCACAAATGCCTTCTTTTCGACAAATGCCTTTCATTGTTATCTTGTACAACAGACGTGATGGCGAAATATAAATACAAACTTCCTGACCTCAAATGTTGTGGGCGGGGCTAGGCATGGCATCCAGGCTAAGAGTTATGTAATTCAAACTCAAACTTTGTAGCCAATCAGGATTTACAGTGAAGGAAACTGTATGCTGCAAGGATGTGGAGTTATTAGCGGTTAGTCTCCGTCCGTATTATATGCCGAGGGAGTTCTCGCACGCAATTGCTGTCTGTGTTTACGTTCCACCTCAAACTCTCCCGGATTCAGCATGTGACGTCATCCATTCCACAATCGCAAGGCTTCAAACCCAACACAGTGATGCCTTTTTTGTGATTTCTGGCGACTTCAATCACATAACACTGGATTCCACACTCACAAATTTCTACCAGTTTGTTGACTGCCCTACAAGGAAAAACAGGACAATAGACCTCATGTATGCAAACGTGAGGGATGCATACAGTGCAAACCCTCTTCCCCCTCTGGGTAAGTCAGACCACAACCTCATCCATCTCAAGCCAATGTACAAGTCCAAAGTACAGAGGCTACAAGCTGCCACACGCACCTTCAGAAAGTGGACACCTGAAGCGGATGAGGATGTTACAGAATGGAGAGGACTTAGAGGAGGTCACACAGTGCACAACTGACTACCTGAATTTCTGTATGGACATTGTTGTTCCCACCAGAACTGTACGCTGCTTTCCCAATAACAAGCCTTGGATAACCAGCAATGTCAAGATGAAATGAAAAAGATGGCGTACAGAGAGGGGTACATGGCAGAGCTGAGGCGCGTGCAAGTGGAACTCAAAGTCAAGCTGAAGGAGGCTAAGGAGGACTACAGAAGGAAAGTGGAACAGAAGTTGCAGGAAAACAACATGAAGGAGTCATGGAATGGCATGAAAATGATAACTGGCCTGAAGAAGAGCAGCAGCTCTGTGGAGGGGGGACCTGGACAGGGCGAACCAGTTGAACCACTTCTACAACAGGTTTGACTGCCCTGCTCCATCTCCAATGGGAGTGGTCTGTCCACCACCCCCTGCAGACTCAGGCACTGCTCTTGTTTGCGTGCCTGCCCTACCCCCACCTTCCAGCCTCCCAGTCTCTCCAGCTCTACATCCCGGTGACACCCAACAACCTAAACCATCACCACCTCACGCCCTGCCCCCACCTGACGCCTCCTTGCCTGTGCCTGTGGAGGCGTCCAAGACTCTGGCAGCCTTGACAGGGACATCAAGGAGGTGGTCATCCCCAGCCCCCACCCCCCCTCAATACCAGTGCAACACTCACCCCCACAATCACTGGATATTGCACCCCTCCCCCACACGGTGATCACGAACAATGAGGCGACAACGACCTCAGTCAACAGCCATCAGACACACAGATCCCGGGATGCACCCCCCCCTCCCCTTACACCCCCCATCGTCACAGCAACTCAAGTGAGCGCTAAACTAAAGAAACTGCACACGGGTAAGGCAGCGGGGCCTGACAGACTGTGTCCAAGGCTACTCAAGGCCTGTGCTGCTGAGCTGGGGGAGCCACTGAAGCACATCTTTAATCTGAGTCTACCCTTGGACAAGTTCCAACACTGTGAAAGACATCATGTCTCACCCCTGTCCCTAAAAAGCCACATCCTAGTGAGCTTAATGACTACAGACCTGTCGCTCTAACATCACATGTGATGAAGACAATGGAGCGACTCGTCTTAGGTATGCGCAGACCCCAGGTACGCCATGCATTAGACCCGTTACAGTTTGCATACCAGGAGAAAGTGGGCGTGGATGATGCCATCACTTCTACACAGGACACATTCTCACCTGGACAAGGGGAAAAGTGCTGTGAGAATCATGTTCTTTGATTTCTCAAGTGATTTTAACACCATCCAACCCCTCAGACTGGGAGACAAGCTCTTGCAGATGGGTGTGGACACTCACCTGGTAACCTGGATCACAGATTACCTGACGGAGCGACCACAGTTCGTCAGACTGAAGAACTGTCTCTCTGACACTGTGATCAGCAGCACCGGAGCACCACAGGGAACTGTGCTCTCTCCAGTCCTGTTCACCTTGTACACATCGGACTTCCACTACAACACTGAGTCATGCCACATGCAGAAGTTTTCTGACGACACTGCAATTGTGGGGTGTATCAGGAACGGGCAGGAGGAGGAGTATAAGTGCCTGGTGGAGGACTTTTGCAATCGTGCAAACTCAATCATCTCCAACTCAACACTTCAAAGACAAGGAGATGGTGGTGGATTTCCGCAGATCTAAGCCCACTCTGCTACCAGTCTCCATTGATGGGGTCAATGTCAAGGTGGTAAGCACCTACAAGTACCTACAAGCACCTACAAGTACCTGGACAATAAACTGGACTGGTCAGCCAACACTGACGCACTCTATAAGAAAGAGCAGAGCAGGCTGTACTTCCTGAGGTGGCTGCGCTCCTTCAATGTGTGCAGCAAGCTCCTCAGGATGTTCTACCAGTCTGTTGTTGCCAGCGTCCTCTTCTATGCAGTGGTATGTTGGGGAGGAAGCACAAAGAAAAAGGATGTGGGGCGACTTGACAGGCTGGTAAGGAAAGCTGGCTCTGTAGTGGGAGCTGAACTGGAGTGCATCACTTCAATATCTGACAAAAGGACCCTGAACAAACTGATCAACATCTTGGACAATGAGTGTCATCCACTCCACAGCACTATTGTTAAGCAGAAGAGCCTGATCAGCTGGAGACTTCGCTCACTGCCTTGCACAACAGACAGACTGAGGAAGTCATTCATCCCCAGGGCCATTGAACTGTTTAATGCATCACTTAAGGGAAGAGGAAAAATAGACTTCTCTGCATAGTCTGTCTGCCTCTTCACCACCTCCAATGTCTTGAACTGTCTGTCCACTAGTCACTTTACATTTGTCTTCTCCTCCATGCCACATACCTTTCTTAATATAGTTATTTATATATAGATATATAGACTTTATTCTTGTACTGTTGCACTGTTTGACTTACTCATTTGCACCATCACCATGACACTCATTCACACAGATCACCTTACCTTACGCACTGAGAACCACAGGCTCAGTCCCTGCTTCAGTCATTGCAAGCGCACCTGATTGATTATTCACCACTATGTGGATACTGTTTTTTAGAATTGATTTTGATTAAGTTTTATTTAGTATAATTTGTATATTTAGTATATTCAGTATATTCTTTATCTTCTACAGTCTTTATCGCTTAGTTGTGTTTTTATATTATATACTTTTAATTACTTTTTCTGCTGTTATTGAATGTGTGTGTGTGTTGTCTGTATGCTACTGTGACCTTGAATTTCCCCTAGGGATCAATAAAGTATATCTATCTATCTATTTATCTATCTATCTATCTATCTGAAGGAGTGCTTGTCTTTTGAGACACAGGAATTTGTTTTGGAGGCATCAGAACACAGCGAACAACAAGCTAAGCATTCCCAACCACATTTGGACAAAATGGTCCCATAGTGGTCTTCAATGTACACAGTAATACCGTCAAAACTACCCTGCAGAGGAAGTGTAGAAGTGTGCCCAGAAAGGGGAACTTACCCAGGAAGGTGAACCTGGCAAAGAAGGAGGCCGAGCGGAAGTTGAGGAGGGGGAAGAGCAGCACAATGAGGTAGAGGGGGATGGTGTTGGTCTTACTCCACCAGTGGTCAAACACAGCCGTGGACCTGTTCCCACTTCCTTGCAGCTGGACAGTGGCATTGCCACCATGATCAGTATCAGGGAATGGACATATGACTAGAAAGGGGGGGGGGGGGGGTTGAAAGGTGAACAAGCAAAGAAATGCTATACCTCAACACATCAGTCCAAGCAGTATAAATGAATTAGATCTAGTCTGTTGAAGACATAAATAAATATGCTGTACATGCCGTCTAGTCATCTCTGATATTCATTCACTACAGACATGGACAACAGATATTTTGGATAGACAATGAGAGGGATGCCGTGAGAAACATAATCTACTCAGCGGTCATGTACGGCTTAAAAAAGGGAATTTCTTACCTCTTTCAGATCCATTTGTACCAAACTCATGATCTGACATGTTAACATGATGGACATAGTCTATAAGGAAAGAGAATATATAATAATATAGCATTCAAACTCAGAGACCGAGACATCAAATGTAATGGACTCGGTCAAGGCTACTTACTGTAGATGAATTTGCCCGTGTTGAACAGGAAGTTAGACATGAGCACCCAATAGACCACCATCGCACCAATTAATGACACCATTGAGAAGATCAGGCTCAACCACTTTCCAAATGACCCAAAATAATATCTACATACATCTGGAAACTCCCAGTCCGAAGTGTCAATGTATGCTGAAGGACAAAACAACGAGAAAAACATTCATTTCCTGAGCATGCAAATTCATGTAAACAGCATTTTCTGATTGCCTTAACCCAAATAAGAGGCTCAATGTTAAACCATGTAGAACAGTGTTGAATCTAATATTTGGACAAGTGATCTCAGATAAGTATGCTTCTCTGCAATCGATTCTGGGGGGGGGGTCTATGGTTTTGCCGTGAGTCAGTGCTCTAGGCTGTAGGTCCGATGTGTGAACAGTTGCATCTCATTGTCAAATGGGCCTCTCCCGTCCCTGCACTTGCGGTCCGAGCCTAATAAATTGCTGTGCACGCTCTGCATACCTACATACTCTGCGTGCTCGAAAACGTGACAGCAAGGAAACAACAAATGGACGCCCTTAGCGGGACATGTGCCAGTGTAACGACTGTCAGTGGTCACCTGCACAAGAGGTTTACAAGCTTTTGAATAAAAGCGTATAAGTCGACAAGACCTACACAAGAAGACAACATTTGAACACTTCAAGATTCAAGATTCGAGATACAGTATGTAGTTGTAAGCTAACTTTAGAGCTAAATTAGAACTGTTAAAGTCCTGATTATTATACAAGGGTTTACTTCTGAGTGTGAGATCAGAGTCAGTAGTGAGAAGTGAAATTTAGAATAGGAAGCTGCAATGTACAGTTGGAAGAGCTGTAATTCTAAAACCTGTACTTCTTGAAAAAAAAAACACCTGTAGTTCTTGAAAAGCTACAAGCTCGCAGACTTACGTATAGATTTGGTTGACTTTAGCACCCTGTAACAGCAATATAAGGTGAGGAACCCCATTGCGATTAGAATGATAATCCCAAGTGTGAATCCCGCCTAGAACAACAACACGTTTAGCCAATTATGGAAGATAATTGCACATTGCTCCTTTAGATATCTACATCTATGTGGCAACTGAACTGAATTCAACCCATTTTTACATATTATCAATTATTTATTATGAATTATTCATAATATGTTATGGTACTAAAATGTGCATACAATGCACATGGAAATACCTGCTTAATTCCCCATGGTATGCTAAGTATTGACGTTCCCATCATTGTGTTCCAAATGGCAAAACTATAAAGGAAATATATGACATGACATAAAAAACAATAATAAAATCTTGAGTCTATGTACACTTGTAAACATTACTGCAATCTTGGATGATAGAATATTTTTTCCTTTCATTTTTACATACAGCTGCTCATAAGACACTGAAGTTAAAGGAGGGAAAAATGGCAACGTCACTTGCTTTTGTCAACCAGGTATTCACACTAAAATGTATAGAGTGGCGATACATACATGGTGACAATACTAGGATTTTTGGTGGCGCCATCTTTTCCCTGTACTTTGAATGCAGTCCCCAGCGGGCTGTAAACGTAGATATCCTCAGGAGGTGGGATCACATGGTCTGGAGGAGCCTTACACAAGACAGTCCAGACGTAAACAAAACATACAGATTGAAAACATGGGTCAATACTTCTCAGAGTGATGTCAGTGGGTTGTTGTGTGTTCAGAATGTCATTCCGAGCAGAAAGCACTTCAGAATGTAGAATTCAAAATAGAATGCTATGAACATTCCACTGTGAAATTATGCTGATCAAGCACGAAAAGCAACATGCCATAAACACATCATGGCCAATGGCAAATAGCTGAGCAAACAGAACAAATGGAGGCTATCGGATGACTGTGTAATATGGCAAAGTAAAACCATTCTGCACGGTCCTCAGACATATAAAGGACCTTTTGAAGAATGACTGTCAGCTTGTGTAACCCATCTGATTATTAATTTTCATCAATGAATCAGCAACTACTATGAAACTGACCATCTATGGTGGACAATGCCACCTTTGTTGCAATATAATGATGCACTATTTTTTGAATACATTAAATATACACTCATAACTTGATAAATGAGACAGTCAATAAATGAATGCAAATCTGATGGGGGTTTTTACCAGTAATCTGTCAGATGATCCGGTAAGACGCCCATAGTAATGTATTCTACTGCTCAAGATAGAAGCCTCGGAAGACACTCGCTCCGTGGCATCATCAACAATATTCTTGGGCTCTACATGAAAGGGCCTACAGACACAAACAGGCCTTCATAAAGTCAAAAATATCACATACATACCACACACTACACAAAACACTCCTTAGCATCATGTGAGCACACACTTGGTGCCTGTAGTTTTCAGTACAGAGGTGTTAAAGGACAAGTTTCATTGCACACAGCTGCACGTGCGTGAAAGGCTTCTGAGAAAACCTTAGCCTAAGTATTCTAAGTAGCTGTGGCGCCAGGGCAGGACTCGGACCCAGACAGAGCCGGACATCCCGGTTCCAGAAAGTAAAAGTCCTGCCATATATTATTTCTACCTGTGCACTTAACACAGGTGATATCACTAATTATCTGATCTACCTGCCTGCTAATTAGGATGAGCTGGTTTACTGAATGGTTGGATGAAATACTTGGCAGGACTTTTACTTTCTGAACCCGGGATGTCCGCCTCTGGACCTAGAGCAGGGTGGGGCTCTGTTTTGGAAACCCACAAATTACTCCAACACTTGGGCAGTGTTTGTGAAATACCAAACTGGATTAATTCAGGCATGCTTGCTACTGATGAACCAATGATACGCAGGGAAAGGTAAACAGCTACAGGGAACAAACCCATAACCCGCTGCCTGTTTCATTTTAGGATAAATGGAAGAGAAATGGCTGTCTGCTACCATTGAACCAAATATCGATATATATATATATAGTCAAAATTGTTTATACTTTAACACATTTGGCAAGCATTGAACGATCATAACAGGGAATGTTAGTAGATGGACAAGCTCAGTCAAAATTACATAATAGAATGCCATTTAGGTAGTAAAGCCAATGAACCTATTACAAAAGTCAGACTGGATTTTATGTACCTGATTTAGTTTCTGACCTCAGCTTAAATAACAGTTAACAATTAACTTTGTCACATTATTGGTGTACCTTACAGTGGCAGTTATAGTTCTAACAACGCAGTAAAAGGATACAGATAAAAGACAAGAGTATTGATGACCTTAACTGAGTCACAAAATGCAAAAGGTCTACCTCAAATTATTGTTTGAAATAATCAATCTGATTGATTATTGGTCAAAACTGCAACATAGGTATCTCCGCAGATTACATTAAACAGTGGTTGTACCTTCTTCCTCTTGGCTCAAGTGAATCTATGGAAGCTTCCCTTCCTAGCATGGACCCCAGTAGTGGTTTTGAATCGTCCTCCATATCTTCAGAGAGCTAGCCACTTCACCTCATATGGACAACCTGCAGATGTTAATAAAGAGATCAGCTTAAGACTCCATGAACTTCAGCTGCTTAGTGCATTGTTCAACAACCCCAGGGCCACAGGCTAAGGCTCTGGAGATACACAAGAATACCATCAAGATGTAATGGTCCATGTTCAGACATGTGATTAATTGAGGGAAGACCAAAGGTTAACTCACATCCACATTCTAACATTAGAGCAAAACAACATAGCTACCACGGTTGTTTCATAAGTAAATAAATATGTACGTGTACATTTGTAACATTGTGCTGCATTATAAATGAGGCAAACCTCTTTTTGAGCCAATAAGTAGATTATTATACGTCTACATGGAAGTTTGTGTAGCCAACAAGTTATGAAGTTGCGCTGAAACATTCACATTCATCGAACTCCTACCCAGAGCGTTTACTCCCCTTCGCAGGAACGAAATGAATTAAAGCAGTTCAATTGTCTTTTTAATTGTTCAGTTACTAAATCGATCAAGATTTTCATACGCGTCTATTTCTTTCTTTAACCGGTTTATGGTTATGAATGTGGCTTGCTGACAGTTCCTGAAGTGAGGTTGTCACCTCCACAAAAGTTAGTGTTTTCTAACAAGTTTGCTACAATGCCAATAAACTATTTGTTTTATGAAACCAACAAATCTGAACAGTAAACTTCAACTAATATCACCCAGAGAATCTTACAATATGGGAAGTGTCAGCATGCCTTTAACCTAAGCTCTCAACATTTCATCAAGCTAACTGTTTAGCTATTTAGCACACTAAATGCCAGCCGGCTTAATGAGGTGCCACGAAAGGTCTGACTCCTACCTAATGTTAGAGACATATAATCTTCCCCACGTAACAAAAATACGACAACTTACATTAAAAACTTAAAAAGTTACCATCACTCACACGAGAAGCACACCCTGCGCCGAAAGGTAGCTATGCAGAACAGCACGGTTTTGAACAAGATCTACGGGTACGTCAATAGCTCATGCAGGGGGAGGTTTTATTGGATCTGTAGTGCTTACTTCATCGCGTCCATGTGTGCTTGAGGTACACAAAACTACAATACCCACAATTCAACGCTGAGAAAGTCATCTGATTTCCCAACGTCAGAAGGTTTGTGATGAAGTTGTTGATACCTGATGCTCTTTGGAAATCCCAAATTCCTTAGGCTAACTGGGGACTGGGGCTGAGCATCTAAGAGAGAAACAATATAACATTTACAGTTGCATTTATTAATTAAGCATAATTTGGACATATTGGGTAACAATAGGCTACTCGTACCAGAGGATGAGAGTGCATACGTTTAAATAATAGTTAAAGTAGTGTAGTCAAAGTAGGTAGTGATAGAAAGAGGAAGAGGTAGAGGGGTGTAGTAGCCTACTCAGCAGGAGATCTATGTGAAAACTCGCCAGATGCCGCATTGTCATGTTATTTGGGCAGTTAGGAGCTGCTTCAAGTGCCAGTGTGAATGCGGCATAAGAAGCCATACTAGAAGACCCGACCAACCCTTCCGAAAATACCCTATCTCCTCCTCTCGACATATCTAACAACCCAACAAAACACCCATAGATATTAGAAAGATATGGGGGCAAACACCTTACTGTCATGGCCAACACTTGCTGGCAATCAGACACCTGATTTCCAATCAGAGACCGTTTCTCATTGGCCTCCAGTGATGTTGCCCCCACAATGAGGCGCTATAAAACCTAAATTCTGGAGCCCAATGCGGTATCTATCTTTCTAATATCTATAAACACACATGCACGCACTTCATTTCTACTCTCCTTCTACTACAGGGCGAGAGCAGATGTTAGTTGGAGGAACGCAGTGATCGAGGGGCTATAGAGGAGAGCAGTTTCTGAAGCAGTGAGCAAAGCGGGAGACTGACGACCCATTCACGTGGGCTACACATTAGGCGAGTCCCACTCTTTGAAAATGTGGCTAATGAACCTATTGCTCCCACACGGCCGAAATATGATGAAACGTGATTAAATATATATATATAAATCCAGACTAAAAAAAGTGCTGTTCTGGGGAAAAACAGAATATCTGGTTAAACTTGTAGGGAGGCAGTATTTAACAACAACAACAAGAATAATACACTTATTTTATTGGTTTATATCTCTCCCACACAAAGTTATTGCTTTTGTTTAACTGCTTAAAATAATAATTACGATATGACCTTTGAACCTAGCTATATTAATCAATTTCCCGCCATGAGTTTAGTTTCCACCTGGTAACTTACGTAGTTCCTTCCTTTCAGTTGATCGCAGAGCTGGTAGCGGCCACGCCAGGAGATCCTCGCCCAAAGTAACCGGCAAGTTTTACAGAAAAACGTATGTACGCCACGATGCTCGATAATAATGACGTTAAATACATATCCAAGTGTCGTGCATTATATAATTGTAATAGCTGATATGACTGCATGCTATTTCACATATGCAACTGTGGAGAATTAATGCATGCAAGGCTTGCTTGCAAGATGCCACGTGGTTAGCTTAAACTGTGCTGTTAACTCGTGGTAGTCAATGACTAGCTAGCAGCTAACAGTAATGAGATTTGGTCAGTCAACCTTGTAGATTTGTAGATATAAAGGCTAGGGTATATTACTCCGAATTCCATGCAATGCTGTTAAGATTATTTAAAGTAACGTTAGTATTATCTGAAATCGCCCTCGAGGTTATATAAAGTGGAATTGGCATTAACAGCAGTACTTCACTGTAACGATATGCTAATGTGAGGTTACCATTAAAGTCAAATAGCTGGGCCACATGTTGGTCAACATTGAACTTGTGATTGTTGGTTAGCAATGCGTTCAAATCGTAGTAATTGTAAACGTTACCATTAATCAATTCAGTGTTAAACTATTTGGATAAAATCAACACCTAAGTGATAACTATGCCATTTCAAATCCCCCACGCAAGATTCTACTTACAGTTAAGTGTCCCAAATTCCCCATGCAAAGTTGTACTTGTAATTGTTATGTCCCTTAATTGTGCACATGCTAAAAACCACCTATTTAACAGGTGGTTAATACTTGTTGTGAGCATAAGAAGTTTGCCGCTCGAAAAGTAATTTGTGTTGGTACAAACGTATAATTCAAAGCGAGAAAAAAATGGCAGGGCGACCACTTTCTCCAGAGAATATTGTGGCTAGCTGCTAAATGGCAATATCTCGAATGGACGACACATTAAGAAACAGGAATGGACTGTCGTGCATTTTATATCTCAAATGTCGACTCATCGGCCATAGATGAAGGATGTTAAACAACCAAAGGATATGGTACGGTTACACACTGGTCGTCTACGAGTGATTTCACGCTAGGTTTTTCACGAACGTGCGGTGTAGTGTCAGGAGAGGTGTGGCGCTTTTCCAGCCGCACCCCGACCGAGTCACGAACGGCTCTTCTCATCGGGCGTCCCGGCTACTCTAGACCAACCGAAGCACTTAAGGCTTCTACATACCTGACGCACCCGACCGGTAGCGCGACAATGTGACGTCAAAATGACGTAGATCTCTCTGGCGCGCAAGGGTTTTGGCCGTGTAGCGCGAGGTAGCGCACCACTCATTTTTTTTCAGACGAGCGCGACAAGGCGGAAACAGGAAGATGGACTAGTTCGAGGGCAAGCGAGTTGCAGTGTTTTGTTACAGTCGTGAATTTTTAATAGTTTGCTGGATAAGTTAACAGTTACCAGTGAGAGTTGCAACACATGGAATTAAGAGGAAAGAATAGAAACGATTTATTTTCAAACAAAGGATATCTATTAAGGCCTGAACAAAATCTCTTTCCACTTCAGGAAATTACACAAACTCAGCCAGCTGCTAGCTAGCTAGCTAGCTAACTAAACTGTTTAAATTATTAAAATTTCCCTCAGGATGACTAAAGTACCTATCTATATATCCATCTATCTATCTATCTATCTATCTATCTACCTGTGCACACACCTTGGAAACTACATGATAATGATGATGGTAGTTGTGAATAGTAGCAACCAAAGTCTGAAGTACCATCACAGAGGCTAGCTACTGGTGTTTCTTACTGCAGCTTCTTCTGCTGTGTAAGTAGTTAATGTTAGTCTTTTCACAACAGCGACACCTCTGTTCAGGAGAATATTGCAACTAGTGTTGCGACCACCACGCGCGAGTATAAATGGTTACGACGCTTCTGTGACGTCACATTGTCGCGCTACTGGTCGGGTGCGTCGAGTATGTGGGACGTTTTAGGTGCATGGGTATCGCTACATTTGGGAGGGATTCTGACTTAATGCGTTCAGTCCAGCCCGCAGATGGTAGCTTTGCATCAGCGGCTCCTAAGCCAAGAGCACGAACCAAATGTCCGAACCTGCTGTTACATTCGCACAATTACTATTGCAACCACACATTATCGGTAGGGTAAAAACTAACCTGTCTCGCGAAGGTTAAGCACACTTGGCAGTAGGCAGGGTCAGCGCAAGAGAGCAAAAGGGTGTGTGTGTGTGGGGGGGGGTGCACCTCACTTTTTATTAGTTATTTTTTTCCAAAAATAGCATATAATAAAGAGCATTATTCGAGCCTTTTGTATAACTGAAACAATATGATCATGGGGGAAAATAGTGCAAGAACATAGCGGTCATAGTCTAGCATTTAATAGACTAGCGTTGCATAGGCTACAATACAAGTAAGTGGGCTATAATGGACTCTCCACTAGCAGGCCTAGGCTACAGCTGAGTGCAAAATCTCACCATCAGGTGTCTCTTCATTCATTTGCGAGATCTTGTAAGATCCTGCTCAAAAGCAAATTGCACATACTGATAATGTTACAACAATGCGCAACATTGCATGTAGACTATGTAATCGCTCAACATGTTCTTTAAAGTACAGAACAAATTCCAACAGTCACAAAGTGGGTAGTTAGATGCACCAAATGTGACAAAGTTTAAGAGCGAACAGGACACTCGACATGGCTTTTAGTATTTTGTGCTGCTCTGACTCCACTTTTATTGACTGTTAGTCTACTGTTTTTGAGTTTGGAGATTTTGTGCAGTACAGTTTTGCAACAGGCTACTAATGCAGACTCCACAACTGTCACATTTCCCAGCCAAGTCCATGATGACTTTGTCACTGCATCCAAAAATGTCTCCCTCTGGATAAAGTTGTGTTGCGCTCACTAAAGCGCGATTCAACCTCCCCTATGTAGCCTACATGATCCAAAGCACTATACGCCTCTAAGTTGCTCGATTTTCATTAGCACTGGACAATATTGGAAAATATAGGAAATGCAACATGTCAGTTTGGCCCTTTTATTTATGGTTTCTGTAATTTATTTATCTACAGCTCATGCATTCACAGCACCTCAGTGAGCCTCCTCTGACAACTTGGGTCATCCTGCGGTCAGAAATGTTGTTCACCTCGACTCACCTTGTGAGGCCTGCTACTGAAGTTCTTATGCAGCAGTGTCAAAAAATCCTACTGGTTGAGATTTATGCTCATTTGGCGTTGCAGGAGTGATGGTAAATGTATCTGACACTCAGCGCACAACGGTGTCCGAGTGTGCAGAATCCCTCTTCATCGTGCAGTTTGTGCACAGAATCAACAGTAGCATAGTTGACACAACTGTCTGTCATGTTTAATTTTGAGTAGGCCAAGTGTTCAACATCAGTTTTCAATATGGATTTAATTTTACCCATAGCCGTAATAATATTTAGATAGGTCTTTTATGTCAGGGAGAGAACATCCAGAAACATCTTTGTTTTCAAGTAGCGGGGAATTCAAGCTAAACCGTTGCAACTCTGCCATCAATCATTATGTTAAGCCCGCCTAACGTCTCTATACACTATGTGATTGGCCCTATCGAAGTTTAATTTTTCCAGCTTGCGAGCCAACGGAGAGTTGCTAGACTAGCCCTAGCAGCAAATTACATTTGTTGCAGCTAGGGTGCGTCTAGATTTCTAGGCTAGGTCTAAGGTCTATGAGGTTATGAACTTGTTGGGTGAAGGCAATTGGTTTGTTACGACACAGATGCTTACCCATAGGATTACATTTAAAGTTGGGTGGTTATTGGTTATAGCATTCGAACTCTATTGGAGTGACTTTACTTATTTTTGTCTACAGTGGAAATGTGCAAGAATAATAAGGCTCAGCTTTCTAAATACTGAAGTTTCACATTAAGTGTTTTTTTCCTATATAGGGGACGGAGGAAGTTTGTGTCAGTTTGTGCACATAATCAACAGTAGCATAGTTGACACAAGTGTCTCGTTTCTTTTTGAGTAGGCCAAGTGTTCAACATCAGTTTTCAATATGGATTTAATTTCACCCATAGCCTTAATGATATTTAGATAGGTCTTTTATGTCAGGGAGAGAACGGCACATCGGCCTGTTTGGAGGGGCATGGCCCCCTAAGGCCCGCCCATGACTCAACGCTGGCAGTCGGTTCTCCAACTTTGGGACACTTACTCACTTGGACACTAAACTGCATGTATACAGTTTGACTAACCTAAGTTGGTGTCCTTCCAAACCTGACATTGCTGGCAAGTGCTACCCTTTTTTGTTTTTTTGAGACCTCCGCTGGCAACTTTAAAGCCAGTCTACATTTACGTTACGTGTATATGTTCATTGAGCAGACGCAACTTATAATGAATAACATTCAATTCAACATTCAAAGTCTAATCTTGGTGCCTTTGTCTTACTGCATTTAGCGCAACTTAACAAAATGGATGATTGGGAAGAGGTAAGAAGACAATTTACACATTTTGGTATTATAAATAGTTATAAATGTATATGTGAATAAATTATCATGTATGTGTCAGATGGACAAGGTAGAGTGGGTGAAAAGCTACAATCTGTTAACAAGCTTAATTTCTTACTCTGGTTCAGAGCAAATTGTATTTGTTTAAATTTTCAGGAGCCGGTCGCTACTAGCACTATCACAAGTTTTGGTGAGTGTGTGTGTGTTTTTTTTTTTTATTTACTTATTTATTTATTTTTTTTAAAATCTACTGTAAGTAATGTCTTTTTGCCCACTGAGTTTACTCTACTGAAGCCATGTTTTAAATAGTGTCCATTAAAATTTAATGGAAACTAGCTTGATTGTAGGCAAAGGGGTTTCATCAACCTGATAAGTCATTTCTCTATGAGAATATTTTCAGATCGTGTGTAGACCTAAAGGGGAAACTGATTTAAATTTTTTTTTTTTTTTTTTTTTTTTTTAAATCTGAAGTTCCTTTGCTGTTATTGAGGTAGAGAGACAGGTCTGAGGTAGCTGACGAGCCAGACCCACATTAAAATGTAGGGTCTGGGCACTCACCGTTGGGAGTGCTCAGTCCGAGGGGCGGGATAATCGGTTGTCTGTCAAATTCCCTCTGCATGCAATAGGACAGCACTACATCTCATGAGTCCCATGCGTTTTCCCACCAGCGAAGCCAGTGTGCTAGTTCAAGCTTTTGCCAACTTAAAAAAAAAACTTGTAAGTTTTCAAGTAGCAGGGTATTCAAGCTAAACCGTTGCCAGGGCTGTAGTACTCGAGTCCGGTCTTGGACTCGAGTCCGGACTCGAGACCGTTTTTCTATGGTCTCGGACTTGTCTCGGACTCGCTAGTATTTGGACTTGGTCTTGTCTCGGTCTCGGCCACTGGTCTTGCCAAATATGGCTTTTGGTCTCGACCGAGTCCAGGTGTCTTTAGGGCCATCAAAATTAATGTGTTAATCGCCGCGATTCATTTTGAAATACATAATGCGTTACAAAATATTAACTCAATAGTGTTTACCTTTGTGGGGGGCTGATGTCACGTAACGGAAGCCGCAAAACCTAAAACCGCAAGCCTGAGTTTATTTTACTGTCTGTGGAGTTAGCTGAAGATAAAGAGGAACCAACATTTAGCCAAATAGTAGCTTTACTGCAAACTGCTTTTCACTCTTGTTAGATAACGTTTACAATGTCAAAATGCACCAACTGCAACAGTTACATAAAGATGATACTTTTCGGCTCCTCTCCATTAAGATCCCAACTTGAACGTATGCTACTCCATTTAATTAAGAGCGCGTCTGAACGCACACGAGAAGGAGAGAAAACGATTGGCAGGCTCCAGCTGGCTTGTCGTTGTTGATGATAATTGATATCTCCTTTTTAATATAAGACACTTATAAAAGGAAGGCAACAAAGACGAGGTTAGAGGAGATTGTGGATTTATCCGATTTCCACTACTGACCAGTTATAAACATGTATGTAGGCTGCACTCACTGTGATTTGAAAAATGGACAAAAATATGAAGAGTTGTCTTTGCCTTTGTGTAATGGAACTGGTGAGTCTTGAAGTCTTCAATAATTTGTTTACATGAAGCACATATTATGCCGATTGAAACACATTCCATTCAGATAGCTAGGTGACTGGCTCAGGCTCATCATTCACTTTTAATTGCAAACAGAAAATGTCTAGCTAGCATCATGTCATTACATGCTTCTATTTCCAAAGGAATGAAAACTGTTTATACCAACTTAATATCATGCTTATCATTGTTAATATTGTACAATACATGTGGTACAAACAATATTAGAGCTTGTGGACTAGCTATAGGCTGTATTTCAATGGAGCTGGTAAAAAAAAGATCATTATGAGAACGTGGCCACAATGGGCTTAAAGTAACAGTGCACCATTTACAAATGAGTTAAACAGCATCATATGTGTAGTATTTCTTAAGAAATTAATACTTTAAAACACAATTACTGTGTCAGTATTATCATTTAAATAATATAAAAGTGTTTTACTTTTACCTTTGTGGTTACTCATTAATTTTGTGATTTATGTTGAAGCTTTAGTCTTTAGGAACTTTTTAATTGCGGTTAATCGAGATGAATTCATTTCAAAATATATATTTTGAATCGTTTGACAGCCCTATAATAATATTGGAGAAGGGGAATGGCTACACTTACAAATCCTGGGTGTGTTCACACTGTTTTTGCTTTTAGATAATAATAATAATAACCCAAAATGATTGTCTTGATACTGTCATGCACAAGACTTTTTTTCCTATCCTGGACTCGGTCTTGACTCGGACTCGAACCTTTTTGGACTCGGTCTTGACTTGGTCTCGACTAGTCCTGGTCTTGGACTTGTCTTGGACTCGACAAAGGTGGTCTTGACTACAGCCCTGACCGTTGCAACTCTGCCATCAATCATTATGTTAAGCCCGCCTAACGTCTATACACGATGTGATTGGCCCTATCGAAGTTTAATTTTTCCAGCTTGCGAGCCAACGGAGAGTTGCTAGACTAGCCCTGGCAGCAAATTACATTTGCTGCAGCTAGGGTGCGTCTAGATTTCTAGGCTAGGTCTAAGGTCTATGAGGTTATGAACTTGTTGGGTGAAGGCAATTGGTTTGTTCCGACACAGATGCTTACCCATAGGATTACATTTAAAGTTAGGTGGTTGGTTATTGGTTATAGCATTTGAACTCTATTGGAGTGACTTTACTTATTTTTGTCTACAGTGAAAATGTGCACCCAGAAAGGTGCAAGAATAATAAGGCTCAGCTTTCTAAATACTGAAGTTTCACATTTAAGTGTTTTTTCCTATATAGGGGACGGAGGAAGTTCGTGGAACAGTGGAGGGCAGAAAAGCAGCTTCTCCAGAAATGGTATGGTGGATTCAATTTGTGACTCAATAATTGAGGCGGTTATAATTTTAACAAATGATATATTTGTGGTTTCTAGACAATGAGAAAAGTTCCTGGAACAGTGGAGGAGGAGCATTTGGAGGAAGGGGTGGAAGTAGAGGTGATGACTTAATAAGTGTTGGAGAGTTCTTGCATTCATGTAGGCTTCGTTTTGCAGTGCTTTCACCCCTTTTTGTAGAAGATGACCAATCCGAAGTATATTTAAATTGTATCTAAATACATTTTCATGTGCTGAGGTACTCATTTCAAGATGGCTTTTTAAAGTGCACTGAAATTGTAGTGAGAGGAAAGTTCTATGCTCTTCAAGTAATGTTCATCACAATCCGATTTGCAGTCAACATAGATTGTTCACATTCATTAGATTTATGAATGCTAGAATATAAAAGGGACAACAACAATAATGGGTAGTACTGTGATGCCATAACATGCCTTGTACAAATTGTGTTGCTCAACAATTAGAAAAGCCATGCTCTGGAATTTAACCTGAATGTTTTCCTTGTCAGGCCGTGGAGGAGGAGGTGGTGGGTTCAACCGGTCATTTTCCTCAGGTTCAGTTACATTTTGTGTAGTAACATGTCTTAGTAAGAGGGTCTTAATTCTGTCTCTCAAGGAACTAAATGTAGTGCATGTATTGAGAAAGTTAGTTAATTATGATGTATATCTGTTATGCTGCATTAGTTCTGCACTAGGTAAATGTTGTGCTATGAAGGCCTGAAAGACTTTACTAAAGGGTATAATTAACAACAAAAAAGAAGTAATCAAAGAAAAAGATATTGGTATTTTATGGCCAAATTGTTATTTTATGTATCGGTCCTGAATTTCTTAATCGGTGCCTCCCTTAAAGTTAATTACTTTTTACTGAGATAATGAATTACAGTAGGTAGTGGTAGTCTCTGAAGGTCTGACTGTCTGAAATGTCAGTTGATCAATAAACCGGCCCTATACATGAAGCAGTGTCGCCCTTTCCATTTTTTTGTTACTTTGAAGAATATGTAGTAATTTGAAACTATTTTGCCAACTGAGCTGTATTTGAACCTAAAAAAGGACGTTTTGGCATGCACATGTGTCGGCATGCACATTATGTCGGCTGAACATAAGAGTAATAGAATGTGTCATTAAAAGCTTTTCTGTCTTATAGGAGGTGATGAAAATGGAAATGATGAAGGTGGTAGAGGGGGATTTCGAGGAGGCAGAGGCAAGTTTTGTAATCCCCATTTAATGTGATGTGTAAATAGCTCAGACTAAGATTCTGAATTGAGTCATCAATCGGTCATTATGCATGGTAGTGTTCATAGATGTTCTTATCACATGTTTGTAAGATATGGCTCCTTGTTACAGCCTAGAATAAAAAGGTATTAGTTATACACAGTAGGACTGCACATGCATTTAGTCATGAAAACTAATGGTTAACATTAATAGTGAAGGTAATTGCTTTCAAGTTGATCACATTTTGAATATGATCAACCCAAAATACTGCACTGCTATGCCATGGCCCCTTAAAGTGTTGGGAACCATTGACTGCATGTTAAGCGTTTCCACTCCTGTAGTGCATTGTTCATACAGCCTCTAGATCAGTGTTTCCCAAACTTTTTTTCTGGGGACCCACTTTTTAAAAATGACAGACCATCGCGACCCATTTCACTTCAGATCTAACATGCAACCACCAATATTGTTTTAGGCCACAGGTTCTCAAACTTTTATATGCCCCCCCTAACCATTCTACAGTGCCATATGTATACGTAATAGCGCCTAGGTCTGGCCTACTACCACTACTATTACAGGGATTGGTGATGCACTGACTCAGTTTCCCACAACTCTTCAATCTCAAATACACATGAAACAATGTTAAATATTCAGAGCTATAAAATTCTCGCTCAGTTTTGTACAAACACACAACCTCAGGTTTTCCTCATCCTGCTTTGAACACAGTTGTGTTGCATTTTGAGCACCATCAGCATGGAAAGTTACCTAAAGAGAGCGTTTTAATGCGCATCCGAGAGTTTGGGATATTCTTGCATTCAACGCAATCGTCACTCTTCAACATAGTAAGCTGTTCCTGTATATCTAAAGAGAGATGTTGTAGGCTACGTTGCGTTGCAGACAAATGGATCCATAACAACGTTAATTCCGATGTAAACATAGCAAATAACTCAAGTCGTTATATTGTAGTCTATTTCTGGAGGTTTCTTTGGAAAGTTGAATTCACAAGTTAAACGCTTGCTTGTTTGTAGGCCTTATACTAAGGCTGTGTATTGATGTTGTGACAAGATATGTTGTAAGAATGTGAAATGAATAAATAACAGAACAAGAGGCTTTTGCGCAATAGCCAAAAAATAATAGTTTGCGAGGTGGAAAACAAGATTTAAAATGTCCATTTAAATTGTAGCCTTATATAATGCTCTGGTGTGCATTTTAAATCCGAAATAATAAGGAATGAGACGAGGCTGCTATTAACTTTAAAGAGTGCATCTACAATCGAAACTATCAGCCTATGACGCAAATTGAATAGCCATGCCCGGTATACGGATGTCTGCTTTAGTTGACAGCATGGTAACTAGATTTTAATCGGTCAATGGAAGCAGCTGTCTGTTAATGTTCATGCTGATTCTTGAATTTCCCCTTGGGGATCAATAAAGTATCTATCTATCTTGATTCATGTCCCTTGCATTTTGCAACTGCGAGGTCCATAGCAGGCGCCCCACAGAAATGTTTCATTTTGCGAGTGAGATGCACGCTGCCCCCTCTGCGATGCGTTCTCCCCCAGTTTCAGAGCTATTCTAGGGCCGTGACTGTGGTAAACAAACTACATCCTAATAGAAAACTGATAGCTTTCCTGGTTAAATGGTATAAGCTAGGCCTATTACGCAACATAAATTGTGCTGGCGACCCAAATAAAATCTCCTGCAACCCACCTGTGGGTCGCGACCTAGTCTTTGGGAACCAATGCTCTAGATGGTGCAAATTGGCCTGGTAGCCTTTAATGTTGCTTGTTAAATATGTAAATTGCTTTAGTTGTGCAAATAATTTGTATCTCTTAACAGGTGGACGAGGCTCAAGGGGGGGTGGCGGATTCAGAGATTCATTTAACTCTGGTATTTGATATATACTTCTGTACAAAAATGACGAGTATTCCCCCTTGTGTGAATAGATGTAGTTTGTCAGTCATTAGGGTTCCACTTAAAGGTGCCATGTGTAATGTCCGCCAAAAAATCAATTCATACTCCACATTCCTTAAAAGATGGGGCAGTATACCTCCAGAAAGTGAGTTGGTCTACCCTAGAGTAACAACCGAGACACGTGTATTGCAGTTTGGCTGGCGGTTATGTTGCCCGCATACCGCCTCCCATGGCCGAAACTGGTATTATGACACCTGTCGGGCTGTGGCTAGTAATTTAGCATGCTAATTTAGGTTGATCTCTGCAGCACTATACCTTGTCATTTTTTTAATGACATCATCGCCCTTATTTCTTCTCATTCTTTTGATGCGTGTAGCTCATTTTTTGGATATTTTTACCTCAATTCTTACACATGGCACCTTTTAATGCTGATGTTGATGACTTGATAAATCGATTCACCATATTGAGTGTAGTGTTGATTTGATTTGATTTTTTCGCAGGGAATGATCAAAATGGAAATGACCATGGTAATGTGTCCATTTCATATTACTATATTAAAGTGTAATTTGAAAATGGTAAAAAGAGAATTTCACTCTTAAAGGAGAATTCCGGCGATTTCATATAGATCTGTTGAGGTCACCGAGTACTGTGCCCCCAGAATGTAGCACTGTAGCTCTAGCTGTTGTGAAACCCCCGGAATTCTCCTTTGAAGTAAATCCCTACAGATGTGAATCATCTTGTAATGAGATGGTAATTTGATAACATGGAGGATTGTTTACTGGACTGTTTACTTTGCAGAATTCAATAGTGACTTTGGCGGTAGAGGAAGAGGACGTGGTGGCAGAGGAGGCCGTGGCCGTGGTGGCTTCCAAGGTAATTGGTTGAAATGATATGAACGTTGATTGCCCTCTTGTGTTTCAAGCTAATGGTTACAATAGGCCTGATGCAGCCTTTGAAAATGTGTTTTTTTTTTTTTTTTTTTGCAGTGAGTAAAACAAACTTTAATATCTTCCTTTTGTGTATGATTAAGATGGAGGAGGTGATGGCTTTCGGGGGAGTGGAGGTACGTTGAGTAGGGAGTTGTACAATGTTGTAATGTTGTAGATGTAGTGTAGATGCAGAAGTTGCTCAGAGTTGAACTCTTGACTCATTGTGGATGTCTCTGTTCAGGTTTCATGGGGAAAGATGAGGAAGTCGTTGGCAAAGGTGACTGCAGTGAACGCCCCAGATAAAATTCTGGGGGGAGGGGGGGTTAGAAAGTGAAAATAGGAATGTAGCAAACTTTCTGGCTCAAACAAACTGTAATGTAGTTCATGTGTAACTATAGGCCTACATGGTGTATACTATAAATCAGCACATTCAAGGTATATAAGGACACAACTCAATTTGTAATGTGGCTACAATAGATGTCCGATGGTTTCAGGAGAAGCTATATTGCTATCTGCTTTTGTGGATGAAGTGGCAAGACTGGACTGAGATTGTATTGGTCATTATAAATGTAATGACTTGTTAAAGTGCTATTATATTCCACTAATGTGTCAACTATTTATACTCTTGATTTCTGCATTTGTTGGATTAGTTGGGTCAAGTTGATGCACTTCTCCTGTAATAAACCCCCCTAAAAGGAATACAAGCAGTGCTATACATACCTACATTGGTGTAAAAATGTTAAGAATGAGTACTAGAAGTAGGGATATGAATTAATAATGGTGGTCTTGCCCTGTACACAAAAGTTTAAAGTCCTGTGCTGTGTTTGTCACTTTGTAGGAGGAAGGGATGGTGAAAATGGAGGTGATGGAGAAAATGCTGGTAAGTTTTTGCCATTTTGCTCGGAAGCACAGAATTGCCCATTGGTGGTCCAGTCAGTGGGGGCCATGAGGGTAACTTGTCCTGTTGTTAATGTCAGTACTTTTCTGCCACAGGTCCGAAGGTGATCTATGTTCCTCCTCCACCTCCGGAAGAGGAGGATGCCGTCTTTTCGAAGTTTCAGACGGGCATTAATTTCGATAAATATGACGACATTTTGGTAGATGTGAGTGGAAGCAACCCACCACCGGCCATCGTGGTGAGTCTGTACTTGGTTCAGCTGTGTTCACGTTATCTCCATTTATTTGCATAGGGCTGCTTTTACTGAAGCTGGGGCTTGCCTTTTGCATAGTTAATACTGCTTGGGCGGAAACTGCTCTTGAATGTTGCATGTTGATTTGTGTGCAGGGTTCGTACGGGTGCTTGAAATCCTTGAAAATGCTTGAATTTTAATGTTGCGTTTTCAAGGTTTCAAAAGTGCTTGCATTTCGGATAAAGTGCTTGAAAATGCTTAAAATTGTAAGTGTATTTCTTTTGACACAAATAGCTTTCTGACGGAATAATACGCTTATTAGATGCAGAAAGTCAGAGAGTTTAAAATTAAAACTTCTCCGCCATGGTCATTGCTTGCGCCTCTGCGTGTGTGACTGATCTGCCCAGTATATGGATCTGTTTTCATGTGACGTTGTTGTAGATAGCCTACCTCTGACATGACGCAACACGGTGTCTCACGCAGCTCAAATAAAGTTCAATACCCACAAATCCATTGTCCAAAATAAATAATCGTCAGACCGAACCGAACAGTCGAACTTCAGCTCAGTTTTGTGGTTTAATGCTTATAGGCCCTACAAGTGGAAAGGACATTAAAACACCATGCATATCGTGCCGTTTGGCAAGAAGTTAAATTCATCTAATTATATAACGGTCATCTTCACGTCACCCAACGTCACATCTCCGCATTTCTAGCCTACTGGTTGGTAGCTCATGATAACAGATGTAGGCCTGTCTGCATGCCGTTGTAGGCAAGAAAGAGACATAATCAGTCTTGACTGTCATGAGAGTGAGCCTTAACATTAGTTTGAGTTTACATATTCAGCAAAGAATAGTTATTTGTTGAGTGATTTATTTTCTTATTTTATTTTAAGTATTTATTTATGTAATGTTTTTTTTGTTGTTCTTTGGTATATTGACTCAGTCAGTTAGATAGCAAGCAAAGTCTACTTCCAGACAGGTGACACATTTTTAAGTTTCCCTTTAATTTCTTTTCCTGCTAATAAGAAACACAATTTTGTCTGTTAAAACCATCTCTAAATGATAAAAAAGTAAAAATCATTTTAAGTTAGCCTAGTCGTATAATACGTCATTTGCCACCGCTGTAAAGTGCTGGAAAATTGACCTTGAAAGTGCTTAAAAAGTGCTTGAATTTGATCTTGGAATAGGTGTACGAACCCTGTGTGTGCTTTTTGTAGCATTGCATGTTAACCTGGCCTCCTACATAAGTATGAGCTTTCATTGTAATCTGATTGTACATCCTCATAATTGTTCCACGTAATGCATTACATTGTTTCTTTGTTTTTTATCAATTTTGCACACCAGGCCAGATTCATATCTCAAGTAATGTCTTGGTCTTTTTTTCTGCTGATGTCTGCAGCTGAAGGAAGGAAACTTTATGTTGAGCTGCTTTGCTGTGAGTTCCTTATCTCCTGTATCTCTTCTCAGACTTTCGCAGAAGCAAACTTGTGCGAGTCGCTGAGCAGAAACGTTAGCAAGTCGGGTTACGTCAAACCCACCCCTGTCCAGAAGTATGGCATCCCCATCATTACTGCAGGCAGGGACCTCATGGCCTGCGCCCAAACAGGATCAGGAAAAACCGTAAGTTACCCCCATCTATCGAAGTAACGTTATATCCAACCACAGGTCAATTCCCTGTCAACAATTAAAGTGATCAGCCATTTATTTTTTTAACATGGACAACAGACCACAATGATTTAGTGGTACTTACATGCTAAGAATCAGTGTGGTCTGTATTGTTTGTGTGTGTCATACTTTGTGAGTGTGTGTGTGTGTGTTGGGTATGGGGGGGGGGGGGGTTGTGGTGAAAGAGGGAATTTATGGATGTGTCTGGCGGTTGGTGCTAGTTTCCACATTGTCACTTCCTGCCGCAGGCTGCCTTCCTGTTACCCATCCTGCAGAAGCTCATGAGCGATGGAGTGGCGGCCAGCAAGTTCAGCGAGCAGCAGGAGCCCGAGGCAATCATCGTGGCCCCTACCCGAGAGCTCATCAACCAAATTTACCTGGAGGCGCGCAAGTTTGCATTTGGGTAGGCATGCTGTGTGAGACGGGGCATTGCATTGTAGTTTGCATGCCAAAACTTGTGTGGAAGTTCTTCAATATTAGAAAAGGAGAAGTTGTCCTTGCTGGTTTCGTCACATCTTTACCTCAGTGTGCTTTTACAAAGTTAACCCAATCACATGTTTTTGCTACCCTAACGTGTGGTGTACATCAGTGGTTCTTAACTGATCTGGCTTTGAGACCCACAATTTCCCATGTTCATTAAGTCGAGACCCATTCTTTTTTTTTTTTTTTTTTTTTCTTTTTTTTTATAACAAGTGCCTGTAGGCCTACTTGTTTGGAACATGCTGATGTTTGACATTAAATTTGTGAAGTCTTCAACTCCTGATGTCACCTTTCAAAGTACTCGATAGGTTTGTCTTTGACAGGTGTGCTTTGTTTCCATGTGGCATTTTCTCTCGTGCCAGCAATTCAGTGAACACCGCACACTGGGGTTTCTGTCCCATTTTGCTAGTCTGGGTGTTCCCATGCGCGATTTGATTCACGCTGCTAAGGCAGCCTGGAGACCATGGAGCAAATTTTCGCCTGAGATAGGGAACCAATCACAGAACAGGGGGGAAAGCAAGACGATGATGAGCTATGCACAGACGCATTTGATAGACATCCGTGGCACCCAATAAACGGATCTGGGCATTTTTTTCAAATACGAGAAAATGAACGTTTGGTTCCCAGACCACGTCTCATTGAGAAGTGGTGGCGCTAGCCAGGCTACCATTTTGCCTCAATTTAAGTGAAACCATATCCTACTTAAAATATTCAGGGTCGTAGCCTACTAGTGTGTACTGCTAAAATGATGGCTAACATGATGTCTAACATGACATGTCCATGGCAATGACTGACATAGAAATAAAGTCTATCAAAATAAAGGCCCATTATCTGAAATGTTTTTTTTATATATATATATATATATATATATATATATAACCACAAACTCCATGATCCACCCAGGATGGTTCCGCGACCCACTTTTGGGTCCCGACCCACCAGTTAAGAAACACTGCTGTATATGGATATGTTTTCGGAAACGGAACATGGATCTGTATGATCTTTAAAACCTGTTACATTCATTTGACCTGAACAAGGTATGGTTAGTGTACAGTATGGTAAATGCACATTGTTGCCCTGTGGTTGTATAGGACATGTGTGCGTCCAGTAGTGGTCTATGGAGGCATCAGCACGGGACACACAATCAGGGAAGTCCTGAAGGGCTGCAATGTGCTTTGTGGAACTCCAGGGAGACTGCTGGACATCATAGGAAGAGGAAAGGTTGGGCCTGCTTTGTTTTCCAAGTCATAAGCACATCATGAGTCTTGAACTGTACTGATGTGGTTGACCGTGTGTGTGTGTGTTTCAGGTTGGCTTGACTAAGTTGCGTTACCTGGTGCTGGACGAGGCTGACCGAATGCTGGACATGGGCTTTGAGCCAGACATGCGCAAGCTGGTGGGCTCTCCCGGAATGCCACCCAAAGAGGAGAGGCAGACACTGATGTTCAGTGCCACTTATCCAGAGGAGATCCAAAGGTCTGTCCTGACTTCTGATGAAGCCTTTTTTTTTTTTCTTCTTTTTTTTTTGTCTACATCTCAATGATGTTCTACGGCCATGTTTGATACTGAAGAGTGAAAGTGTCTGAAGCACCGTTAAAAAATATTTATGGTTAATTTAATAGTTGACGACAGAATAGTTATTGCAACCCAAAGGAAGGGAACATGTGTAATGAACCAGTACCCTGAAAATGTTGCGTTCAAATATTTTGAATCGTTTCAGGTAGCCTTGCAGTTGCAGTGTGCAAGGCCTTGCTAGACTGATTGTAATCTGCCGGTTTGCCTAAGTAAACTTGTATGTGGTCTCTTCCATCAGGTTGGCTGCGGATTTCCTGAAAGTAGACTACTTGTTTCTGGCAGTGGGTGTTGTTGGGGGTGCCTGCAGTGATGTAGAGCAGCTAATCCTGGAAGTGAACCAGTTCTCCAAGAGGGACCAACTGTTGGAGATACTGAAGACTACAGGTGTGGTTTCTCCCCCAAGTGTCAAAGATCGTTTGGTGTGTGTGTGTTCTGTGTCAATCACTTTAATTGCTTGGAAATTTAATTGTGCATGTGTATAGCACATATTTGTTCTTGAGGGACCATGATTGTGACATGGAAATGTTTGGCTGGTGACCTGATTCTTGCAAATGCTCAACCCTAGGAAATGAACGTACAATGGTCTTTGTGGAAACCAAACGAAAGGCGGATTTCATTGCCACGTTTCTCTGTCAGGAGAAGTTGCCTACAACTAGCATTCATGGGTAAGCGTGACTTGATGCCTAGACATTTCATTGTTACTAACAAGGCTTTGTTACAGAACATTCTGCCATTAGTAGTTAAAGCAGAGGTGTGGGAAGGGTTAACACGCACTACTGGAAAGTAGTTGTAGCATTCACTATCTGTCCTTAACGCTTCTGTTTTCATTTGTTTGGTTTCTCCTGCATTGAATGCACAGTGGGGCTGAAAGATTACAATCAAATTTATAATCAAAATTGCCATTTCAACTAATGTAATTAGCAAATTGCAAAGACTGCAATTAATAGTACATCCTGTGACTTGGATTATTTGCCGGTATTTGGGTTTACCAAAAGTAATGTATTAAAGAAAACTACAATGTAAAGCCTATTGTCAAGCAGTTGTTACCGCCTGAGACAACACGATGAACATGTGCCACGTGCAACAGTGCCTGGGTGCAATAGACGGCTTGCATGCTACTTTATAGGGATTCACATTATAATGCCAGGTAGCTTTGTTGACGAACGACAAACGAATAAAATAGCCTACCCCGTGATGGACATTATTAAACACAGCCTACACAGTGTTTGTAATCAAGAGGGATTTATTTGTCACATACAGTTACAGTAGGTAATAATAACTACAGCATCTTTAAGTTGCATAGGCTATAATCTGTTGCCATTTACTGTATGGCTGTCAAATGAATAAATGTACTTCTCAAAGTAGCATGGCCATCATCGCGTAAAACGAGCAGAACGAATCGGAATGGAACATGGGCTTGTTAGTCCTCTCTTCAGATGGTTCCGCAATACACTACTGACACACAGTCCACATTTGTCCGGTGTGGCCGGGGAGCAAAATGAGTTCGGGGGCTCCAGCGGATCCAAATTGCATCACTTTGGAGACGCTGATAGGATTGTCTAATGTGGAAGGCAGATTAGATTAGATTAGAGGTCTTTATTGTCCACTACTGTGGAAATTAGTCTTTGGCCCCACCAAACATGTAGCACACACAAGCAAGACTACACAACAGGTACAACATAAAGCAGACACAAACAAAGACTAACAGCAGGTACAACAATAACAACATAATGCAAACACACACAAAGACTATCCAGCAGATACGACATATAGCAAGCACAAACAAGACTACACAGCAGGTACAACATATGGAGACATGGTAATGTGCAAAAGAAGTTGTCAATAAAATGCAGTAAATGAGGATCGTAACGAAAGTGTGTCGGATACATTTGTATCCAACATAATGTAGATAAAGCCTCATAAATGATCCAAATGATACTGCATATCCAATTGCAATTTTCCCTAAATCGTTAGGTCTTAATGCGCCGACATCAATTTGGTGGCAGTCCTCACTTGATGGAATGAGTGGATGTGAAAAAGTACCATGAAAGGTATTTAAATGTAGAAATGTTCTGGTGTTTCCACAGAGACCGTGAACAGCGGGAGAGGGAACAGGCTCTCTGTGACTTCCGCACTGGGAAGTGTCCCGTCCTGGTGGCAACGTCTGTCGCCGCTAGAGGCCTGGACATTGAACATGTGCAGCATGTGGTGAACTTTGACCTCCCAAGCAGCGTTGATGAGTATGTGCATCGCATCGGGAGAACCGGTCGCTGTGGCAACACTGGCCGTGCCGTGTCTTTTTTTGACGCAGAGGCAGACACCAATATAGCTCGGTCTCTGGTCAAAGTCCTGTCAGGGGTAAGTATTGGGGGGGGGGGGGGGGTTGTTATTGCCACGCACTCCCTGGAAGGCTTTTCAGCCAGCACCAACATTTCCGATGGACCATCACCTGCATTGTTTTAGCGTATCTGTTTACGCTGGCCTGGTTGGGTGTTGCTCAAGTAAATGAGCAGGTTAAGGCTAAGGGATTTATGTGTGTCAGTTGAACATGCCCTGTTGGACATGAAGGGAGCAGTAAAGGCACCGTAAATAAATGTGCTGGCTGACGAGTATTTCAAGGAGTAGGGCATTGTGGGCGCTTGTGGCAGTGGTGGGAGTTATCAGGGCTCATGGAGGGAAAGCAATAATTATTATTTTGTTGCTTTCCAGGCCCAGCAGCCAGTGCCGGACTGGCTTGAGAAAGTAGCCTTTGGTGCTCATGGGACCACTGGATTTAACCCGCGAGGCAATGTGTTTGCTTCAACAGACACAAGGAAGGTGAGCTCTGAACTGTAGTCTCTTCTTCCAGTGCTTGGAGGGGCACGGTGACCTATCTGTGTAATTGATCTGTATTTGGATAAGAAACAGGAAGTGGGGATGGTTTGTACCAGAAGTTGTGTAAAGTTGCATGGGTAATGGGCAGATACTGTTTTGTAACTCCCATCAGTCCGCTTGTTGAATCTATGAATTGATCTGAGGAAAGTGGTTGATTCAGTTGGTCGTTGAGCTGCCTTTGTCCCCCAATAAAAATGCTTATTTGGGTAGGTTCAGTATCTGCTCATGTTGCATTATTTCTGCTTTTCCAAACATATCTGGACACGCTTACAGTCTGTGGAAGTCATTGCATTACTTTTGTTACCTTATGTTGTGTTTTGTAAGTTTAACTATTAAAGTTCCATGGGTGGTGTACAGGTGGGTACATTGGTTTGAGCTAAAATGGTTGACTGAAACCAGAAAAGGGGAATACTTCAGCTGTGCATAAAGTCTGAAAGGGTTTAAGAAGTTAGCAGCTGAAACTGAAATTGGTCTTTTCTCCTCAGGGTGGCTCCTTCTCAGCAGACCACGCTGCTCCTCCAGCCACAAGCGCAGGTGGTGATGAAGATGACTGGGAATGAAACTCCCAAATTCTGTTTTTTTTCTGTTTTGTGTGAAAACAATAGCTAGTCTTTTGTTTAATTTTATGTTCAGGTTTTATTTGTTTTCTTTTTGATAAAAAAAAAAATATTTTATTTTTCATGTTTAGGAAGGTGTCTCCTTCCTCTGGTGCAGAAGTGCTTATGTGTAATTTGAATGGTGCAAAATGTGTGATGCATTTCAAGTGAATGCAGGGTGTATTAATCATGGGAGGATTTTTGTATGATTGACTTGTATGGCACTAATTGTCAGCACTGTGGAGAATCACGCTAACCTTTTCTGTGTCACTTAATAACTGTAGTGTCCATGGGGTAGGCGTCCATGGCATGCTTGTAGCACAAATGTAGCACCAAGAAAAGACTACATGATGAATACCCCTTGCATTTTGAACCAAGCATGCCTACATTTTGTTAACCAGACATGGTTCTGTTCTCATCTCATGCCACTGAGTTGACCGTTGCACTTTTGCTATACGTTTGATGGCCTGACTTGGGCTTTAGAAATGTGAAAAGTGGATGCAGAATAAAAGTGTCAACTTTGTGTGGTGTAACATTTCTTTCAGAAAACCTGTTAGATTGACAGAGTGGCCATGGGTCCTTTAAGTCTTAAGTCTGAAAATAGAACTTAAAAGTATTAAATTGTCTTAACCCTCTTGTGTATGTGGTCAAATGTGACCCATTGACGATTCTTTTCTCAAAAATATTGTTAACTGATTCTGACTACTAAGAGGCTCTTTGACTTTGTTAACACCGGGCATCTGAACGCAAAACAAATTTGGATAATTTTTATAACAATTTGAGTTTTGCTTAACTGTAGAACACTCGTGTATTTCTGGTAAAAAATGAATGGTTGAGAAAATGGTCAGTGTATAAAATCGAGTCCATGCACAAACGTATTGATCAGATGGACTGTATATGTGCTTTTGTACATTAGCGCACACACCCTCACACTGCTTTTTTGCCAGGCCCAAACTAGAATCTTTCCCCAATAATCTTCCCCTTTCTGACTTGCATGAGCTCAGGTCAGTGAGGCCTGCAGGCCATAAATAGCAAATGCAAGTACAGAACTGGTTATATTCAATAGAACACGAGTTGATGCAAAGGGCTATCATATTAGATGATCTGTGTGCTTCTATGGATTTATAACATGCAGCGGTCATTTTTGACCAGGAGCACAGTAAACAAAACGAATACAACAGGAGGGTTAAATTCAGATTGGATGCGTCTTAAATATTTTTTGGGTCAAGTCACCGCGCGAAAATGCAGGTAGATTAATCTGTTCTGCCAGGTCAAATATATTCCCGGTATGCGCTGCGTTGTCGTTAGATCAGAACCCATTGTCTACTGCGCAGCTTGTTGGCCTAATGGCCTCCACTAGGCCTGTTGCAGGCAGCTCACTGCGCCGAGGTTAGTGTGCTTCACTAATTTACGGATTGGGATAAATGCAGAGACCAAATTTGCTTCACGGGATCAAACGAGTATATATACTTATACTTAAGCGTTTCTCAAACTACAAGGAGTTGGAGTCTAATTATGCCGATCGATTCCTCTGTCACTCGTCTGCTTATTTTACTTCGTTATAGATCAAGGAACCGTGGAAACGTTTCGGCATTCAGGAAGAAATATTTGCTAATTTGATGTCCTCAAACAGTCAATTATGTGGCGTTCAAGCATGCGTGTATACGTCTGCCCGAGAGAAACTGAAACCAATCGATAACGTTGGTAAAGCAAAGCTCCGCTTCAAACCCGTTGGAAGGCTACGAGGTGACATTTAAACGAATGAAGTTGATTCGTGCAACTTATAAAAACGGAGCGGAGACTGAATAATACACCGTATAGCCTACCATTGAGTATTATATAGTCAGATTTCAATATAACTTGTAGACTAATTATTCTCCCTGTTTAATAAAGATTTCCAAATCAGTGATTTACGTATACTCTGCCGTTAACCACACAAAAACTGGTAGCTTGGGAAGTATTTCTTATGCAAGCATCATTATGCGATCCTGGATTGATAGGTTGGAATAACCGTCCGTGGACACTTAAAGGTGCAGTTAGCGCTGTAGGCTACACCAGAGAATGTCTAATAAGGCTACACAATTTCAAGCCCATAACATTTTGTCACATTCAGCAATCATCTCACAATCTGAATGCTGTCCTGTTAAAGGGGGGCATGCAGCAGCACTCGCTCCGAAAACTGAAAGGCAAACGCGAAACCCTGTGTAATTAGCCTAATGACGGGAGGGATGAGCTACCTACCTGTATCGTTTAGTCCTTGATTAAAAATTAAAGTCTATAAAGGTGTCTGCAATTTTAATAAATAAACATAAACGCGGCTGGCTGAACCTTTACATTATAATGTTTGGGAGTTGCACGAAATTGTAATGGAATGTAGCCGCAGCTTGCGATAGTTGAATCACGTGACGCAACTACCAAGGCCCGCCTGTTCGGTTTCTGGTGAAGCGATGAGAAGTTCCTATTTTTCCGGGTAACTTCAGATTTCGCAAGGAGTGAGCTGATGTGTGAGAATATTGTGGACTGTAATGAGGTAGCTACGTTGGAAATATGGACCGTCTCGGTGAGTAAAATGAACATGATATGTTTCGGACCTGCCAGAGGGAGCTAAACTAGACAACTTGTAAAGTAAAAAAGTTTGTGTGATAAACAGTTGCCTACTCTAAATGTTCAAAGCGGTCCTTTTAGAGCAGCCTATATGGCCTAGGCTACTTGCAATCAACCGGGAAATATGTTTCAGTTTGCTGAGAGCGATACGGTCACAACCCTTTCCCGTTTTTTTCCCGCAGGGCAACAGTTGTGCCGTTATCTTAGGCCTACGTATTTGTTATTGGCTGTGGTCTGTTACGGTAAGTCTCATCTGCATGCTCTCAAATCCAAGCGCAATGTGTGTTGTAACTGTTGGTGAAGAGCATAGGCTAGGCCTACTGTACGTGTGAAGTAGCCTAACCTAGGGCACGAATGTAATTCTTTGGGAGAAAATTATTAGGCTATTCAAGAGTTGAAATAAGCCTACCTGACGGCAGGGATGAGCACATAGGCTACGTCAAAATGTATTTTTAAATAAAATAATCAAATACCCTAATTGTAAGTGCAGGCCTATCAAAATACACTACCAAACGCAGTAACCAGCTATGTATATAAAATAAAAAAATGTATTTTTTGTATAACAAAATAAAAAATGTATTTTTGTATTTGGAAAATACAAAAAAATAGTAATCTCTTTAAAGGGAGCATGAAATCACTTTGCAAACTTTCCATATCTGTATATTTAATCTAGGCTACACCAGTGTTTCTCAGAAATCTTCAGGCCAAGGGCCACTTAACAAAAAAAACAAAAAACTCACGGACCACCTAGCTAAAAAAAAAGAGTGGACCTACTTCAACAGTAGCCTATATTACACAATAGGCCTACTCACTGAACCAACTTTCTTATTGTCTTTGCACCTGCTTATTGTGTCAGAGGATTCACATGATTTAAACTGGCATAGCTTACATAGACTGTCTCATCTACCGGGGCTGACTTGGGTTGGCTCACTTTTCACTCTCGGTTATAGGCCTATTTCTTCATCTTACCATGCGTTAAAACTGTCAAAGCGTGATTAACTGAAAGCTTGGGATCTCAGCTAAAAAATGCATACGTTCACTGTCAACAAATTATTCCTTGTTTTGAGTTATTTTAAAGTGGTATTGTGCACTTGTGCCAACCTGCCCCAGGCACAGGGTTGGTTGGCACATGTAGTCAGTGTTGGTTGGTTATATAGTCCTTTGCAGTACTCCTTTTGCTTTTGTTTGAAGTGCTCATCTATCTCACTGCCTACTGTAAGGCTTTGCTGATGTCTTTCTTGTATGTTTTTCTTCAGTAGGATCCACTGTCAAGACCAATTTGGTCCCTACCGATTTTTTTCACTTCAGATTTTTAAAAATGCTTCCAAATGTAAAATTTTGTTCAGTAATTACAATAACAAGGATAAAATAAAGATTGATTATGTTTTTATGTGTAAAATACACAGTGTATAGATTTGTCACAAAATAGCCATAGTATGTGCCAACCATCCCCAATCAGTGTGTCAACTTGCCCCATCCACGTTTAGACACTCCTCGACACTGAAATGGTGTTAGCCCGCCAGCACCAGTCACCACAGGCTTACACATTTCTTATCTAAACATATCTGAGTCCTGTCTCTTTCAAGTGAAATACTTTAATACTTTTTCTATATCCTTACCCATCACAAAGCTAGAATGTATTTAGTGGGAAGGGCGGTTTTACCAGATATTGGTTTTACCAAAATTAAATTAGTAGTACTTTTAGACTACAAATATACACACAAATATACGCATTTTGATAGAAAATATACAGCCTTTTTTTTTCCGATCCAATACAAATGTCAAAATACTATTTTGTATTTGAAAAACGTATTTTAACATGTATCATAAATAGCCTGCCCATCCCTGCCTGACAGGTGCTGCTTCACCACCATCAAAAATGACCCAACCTGCTATGCCTCTTTTCACCACACACAATCTACAAAGTAACATAGGTTTTAAACATATCATGTTTGGTATAAAAGGTCTTTGTGACTGTGGAAAAGTAGGCTACTTGCGTCAGCCGCGTCCTACTCCACTTCATACGCTTCACACTTAAGGCGGAACACTGTAGGGCAGTATTGGTTAAAACTTTAATAAATAGCCTATGAAACATCCTAATATATTTTCTGATTTTTAAGAACATTATCTTTTTTGTAGTACAAGATTTCTGAAATGTTACTGTATGCTTTAATATGCAATTGCATATATAATTGCAATTGGTGGATATAGCCTTTTAAAGCTGCAGTTGGCAAGATTTTTTGATCATATTCACTGAAACTCACTATGCTCCGACAGGACAACATAAATCAGCCGGTTTTAGAAAAAAAACCCGCACTTCTACCTCTATCTAGAGCCTGTTATTTTTTTTTTCCAAAATCCACAGCTCCCGGTTCTTCTGGTCCAATCAAAGTAGGGCTGTGAGAGATCTGACTGTCAATTACAGTCTGGTGCAATCTGGTGTGCACTGACGAGCACAAACTCGATGAGAGGGTGGGGGAGGGGCATGAGAGTAAACATTCAAAATTTTGTCCAAATTTTTGTCCACATTTTGTCCAAGTCCACTCAATCTGTCAGACTTGCCAACTGCAGCTTTAATTGATGAGAGCAGTGATTAGGAGCGACGTCTGATTTGCTTGGTCTTAGAAATCATATGGAACTAGGACCCACCCCCTCTGAAATTTCTGTACGAGAGTCATATTGCTGTTCATAGACAAGGCCTAGAGTAAAGCCGGGACAAGTCAATATGCGATTAGAGAGGAATGGGAAATTTAATATGAGCTTTGTTGTCAGTTACATCTGTCAGTAGGCTATGTCAGTTACAGTGAATGGTATTAAACAGAGTAGGTCTGCCAACCAAAATAAAACATGCCAATGAGATCCCATTGCCACCCCCTTCTCTAACCATGTGTGCAACCAGTGTGGACCAATTTACTCGTGGTAAATTAGTGATAATAATAATAATCTTTGAAGGGGGGATAATTTTTTGTGCATCTTTTCACAACTACCTATTCAGAACACATCGTTTGTTGGCAGGTCAAGACTCAGACACGTGTGAAGTAATCCCAAAGAATCTCACTGTGAATCCTGGCTCCAATGTCACAGTGATATTTAAGGCCCCATTTGGTGGCATTTGCTGGATGAAATTTAATGCCTTCAGTCCAAGTAAAGTGTTTTGGACATTAAACAGTAAGAAAATCGAGGAAAACTACTATAATCACAATTCCACCTATGCTGTGGTCACTGTTGTGAATTTCACTCTTGAATCTGGCACTGTGGAATGTCACATGGATGAGCAGGTGTTGGGTGGCACCATTATCCGTACACAAGGTGAGTGTTCAATTTGTATTTATATTGGTTTATCTACATGTTGTTGCAATGTACCACACTTCTTCAGGCACAGTCATCAGGTTTTACATTTACTTCACTGACAGCTACTTCTAGGAATACCAGAATGATTGTGGAACTTCCAAAGAAGCCTGTGGATATACATTGTGTTACCAATGTAACAGTTATTGAGAACATGTACACTATATGTTACTGGAACGAAGCAGGAAATTCACAGGACACAACATATAATGTTACCATGAAACCGTAAGTGTCAACAATTTTCAGAACGCAACAGAAGAATAAGTTTTACTTTCTCAAACACACAGGATTTGGCATTTGAGGTAACTGTACATATTTGAAATACGACTAGTATAACTTGTAACCTGAATATTTTATCTCCATATGGACAGGAAAGGTAATTGTATATCACTTGGCCAAAATCATTGCCAGTTGTTGCCAGAACATGCAGATTTACTTCAGGACCTAACTGTTACTATAACGGCCATGAATACTGCAGGAAATACATCAGCCACTGTCCGTATGCATGGCTGGGAAATTGGTAAGTGATCAAAGACTATGAATAACTTTTTTTTGTGCTTAGTCTGTAAGGCCAGCATACCTAAACCTGTGGAAAGGTCTCATGTTGTCAAAAGCCTTTGTAACAGCACCCCCATTTATACATACTGTACAGCGGTGTAAAAAAAAGGGTAACAGACATAACATACATGTCATATGTACATGTAAGTAATTAACTGGTACACTTAATAGGTTTATTCCACTGTATCAAAGAGTAACAAGGTTGTAGCAGCACAGCTGTTACATGTACACTGAAGACAATGAGGCCTTGACTAGAGCTAAGAATGGTTTGTATATCAGGTAACACTTTATTTTAATGTGTCGCTGTTACAGTGTACCTACCTAATTAGGTACAGTGGTACAACCTGTGTAACAACATGTACTATCAGGTACTATCATTGTACTTGCATTATGTATTTGTGGGTACCTACATATAGTTGTTACATTGTAATACTGAGTGCTTTTACAAAACTTTGCCAATTTGCCTAAATTTTCATCAGAGGCAAAGAGCTGACCTGAGACCTGCTGGATGGGGTAAATCTGGTCATGATAGATTTGATATACAAAGCATGCTTAGCTCCAGTCAAGGCCTCATTGTCTTCAGTGTACATGTAACAGCTGTGCTGCTACAACCTTGTAGTATCAAAGTAACTGTATCACTGTATCAAAGAGTAACAAGGTTGTAGCAGCACAGCTGTTACATGTACACTGAAGACAATGAGGCCTTGACTGGAGCTAAGCATGCTTTGTATATTAAATCGATCATGACCCGATTTACCCCATCCAGCAGGTCTCAGGTCAGCTCTTTGCCTCTGATGAAAATTTAGGCAAATTGGCAAAGTTTTGTAAAAGCACTCAGTATTACAATGTAACAACTATATGTAGGTACCCACAAATACATTATGCAAGTACAATGATAGTACCTGATAGTACATGTTGTTACACAGGTTGTACCACTGTACCTAATTAGGTAAGTACACTGTAACAGCGACACATTAAAATAAAGTGTTACCGTATATCAAATCTATCATGACCAGATTTACCCCATCCAGCAGGTCTCAGGTCAGCTCTTTGCCTCTGATGAAGGCAAAGTTTTGTAAAAGCACTCAGTATTACAATGTAACAACTATATGTAGGTACCCACAAATACATCATGCAAGTACAATGATAGTACCTGATAGTACATGTTGTTACACAGGTTGTACCACTGTACCTAATTAGGTAGGTACACTGTAACAGCGACACATTAAAATAAAGTGTTACCGGTTTGGTAAAAGCACTCAGTATTACAATGTAACAACTACATGTAGGTACCCACAAATACATAATGCAAGTACAATGATAGCACCATGATATTACATGTTGTTACACATGTTGTACCACTGTACCTAATTAGGTAGGTACACTGTAACAGCGACACATTAAAATAAAGTGTTACCCAGTTATTAAAATCACTACCGTTTATATATTTCTTCTCGTATGCCATGTCACTACTCTGCTATAGTTGATAAACTACCGTATTTTATGGACTATAAGTCGCACTTTTTTTCATAGTTTGGCTGGTCCTGCGACTTATAGTCAGGTGCGACTTATATATGAAAAAAATTATATAATTGAACATGTTTTTAAATGTTAATTTATATTAACTGACATGAACCCTACATGAAACATTACCGTCTACAACCTTGAGAGAGCGCTCAAATACACAAGTCCTGTGCACTTTCAGTCAGAGATTAGTGCTTGCGCTATGCCTGAAACACACGTGCTTACTTAAATGCTCAAATTATGGCCGGGATTCTATTTATAGCCGGGTCTCAGATTCAGACAAATAAAAGCCAGTATAATTTTGTTTCAATTTAACTCATAAAAGAGCTCTTCTTAATAATTTATATTGTTGGTTGGTTTAATATTGTTGCCAATGAAAAGTTATCGTCCTACACCATGAGTCTGAGACTGTCTGAGCTAGAGGCTGAAGCAATAACCTACATTTAAACACAATTGTTGCTGCCAGGCATCAGCCTATGAATTTGATAAAAAAGTAAATCATGCATCATTTAAAAAATAACTAAATTTAGGCTTATCTTAGACCTCTTTGGCTATACGGATTGAATTGATGCAACTGTAACACTTGGTGGGCTGATGTAGGCCATATAGGCCATTTGCTTACAATTGTCTGATGCATTAATGGATAGGACAGACTGATTGGTGGACATGGGGCATTACCCACTACTTTGTCTATATATATCTCCACCCACCCGCTCATTTTCTTGATACCTGACGAAGACCTCTGGTCGAAACGTTGTGTTAATAAACCACTCTGGGAGCTTATAGAAACAGTGTGTGGGTATCTTTTTATTTTTCAGTTGTGCTTTGCCCAGCCATAATTTGAGGATTTAGGCTACGATAGTCTGTCCCCTAAGCATTCCTCACCCGTTATCTAGACATGCATGAAAACATGAAAACATTTGAAAACAAAATATTTGATCGCTGTTTTGCTACTAATTATCTTTCACATGAATATGCACAGAAAGTGAAAGTAGGCTAGGCCTTATATGCGCTCCGTGTCTGTAGCTTTCTGTTCACGTCCGCAATCGATTATAACGTTCCTCAAATGGAGAACACATCCATGTTCTCTCGCGTTATATTATAGGCTGTCACTTCTAGCAAGTGTTAGCAAAATACCTGACTGTTCCTGATCACTAAACGTTTGTTTTCCTTTCCTGTCGATAGCAGTTGATGTAGAAGCACCTATAGGCTATAAATTGACTTTAGCGGTGACAAATCCTGCTGAGAGAGAGAGAGAGCAAAGAGAGAGAGAGAGGCACTCCCAAAGTGGTCCTGCGCGCGTGTATGTGTGTGTCTCTGTATGGGGTTCAATTGAAGTCAGAGTTGGTCCATCCAGTCAATAGTCCCGCATTCAGGCCGCTCCATTATTAGATTAACGTCAGACAGCGCTGTAAAATGCGTGGGAATTTCTCGCATTATGATGGCTAGAGTTACGGGACTTTTATTAGTATGCTCGATACTTAGTAATAATTTATGCGCAATACCCGCAATCCCGCGCTGAAATTTAGCCCTGGTTTTAAATGCGCATCTTTTTTTCTCGCTCTCTCTGCGAGCATTTGTTCTGCTGCCAGCTTGTGCCAATATGTCATCCAAAATGCTTGATTGCATTGCATTCTCCACATTTTTAGCTACATTTTCATGTACCACATCAACATTTTTGTTCAGGGAATCTTTTGTAAATTGCTTTACAATAGCGTCGGGCCCTTGTCAGCAGCCTTCGGCTTGCCTCTTGCCACTATTCACTCCTTCGTCTTCAACATTCCATGTAGAATTCTCAATATTTTTGGCCTCAATGTGTCCAGTTACATAGTCTGTCTGTTTATAGTCTTGGATTTTGCTAAATAAATTTCTAAACATCACCTGCTTGCTGCAGCTTCGGTCTGCACGTCCTTTTAAAACCGCATCTTTTTCTCTCTCAAGCATTTAATCTGCTGCCGGCTTGTCTCTCCACATCGTCCAAAATGCTTGATTGCATTGCATTCTCCACATTTTTAGCTAAATTTTCATGTACCACATAAGGTTTTTTGTTCAGTGAATCTTTTGTAAATTGCTTTACAATTACCGTCGGGCCTAGGCCTATTGCCTGGCTTGCCTCAGCTTCGGTCACGTCCTTTTAAAACAGTCTTTTTCTCTATCGTGAGCATTTAATCTGCTGCCAGCTTGTGACTCCACATTGCCCAAAATGCTTGATTGCATTGCATTCTCCACATTTTTAGCTAAATTTTCATGTACTATATCAGCATTTTTGTTCAGTGAATCTTTTGTAAATTGCTTTACAATTACCGTCGGGCCTATAGGGCTATCCTTCAGTCACGTCTAAAACTGCATCTTTTTCTTTCTCGTGAGCATTTAATCTGCTGCCAACTTGTGACTCCACATCGCCCAAAATGCTTCATTGCATTGCATTCTCCACATTTTAGATACATTTTGGTGCACCACATGGCATTTTCTTTCAGTGAATCTTTTGCTTTGCAATTACCTTCCTGCCATCCTCTTGGCTGCCTTCACTCCTTCGTCTTCATTAACATTAATCTTTTTGGCCTCAATAATCCAGTTACATAGTCTCTGTTTTTGGTTTTGGATTTTGTGAAATACATTTCTAAATATAGTCCGGTGCGACTTATATATGTTTTTCCTGTTCATGACGCATTTTTTGACTGATGCGACTTATACTCAGGAGCGACTTATAGTCCGTTAAAATATGTTTAAACCTGCCAACGCAGTTCTCCTCCTGAGGAGCGTCTGTTATAGTGCCTTATAGTGCCTTATAGTGTGTTCCAGTTAAGAAGCATTTCAGAAAAATTATGATTGTATGTAGCCTACTTACGATCAATGTATGTATGCACCAATGACATGCAGTAAGGGCAAGCAAGGTAGGCATTGCCTAACATGTGATAATGTAGGCTAATCAACAATAAATGTATGAAAATACATATAATTATTCTCAATTTGCAAGTATTAAACAAGTATTGCAAGTAATATTATACAGTATAGCTGTAGTATTATTTATCTTAAAAGTCCATATTATTTATCCTAAAAGTCCACCTCTAGAGGCCAATTGCCACAGTTTGCTTCAAGCCCATTAATTGTCAGTGGCAAAATAGTGTTGCCTTAGCGTTGTGGGTTTCAGACTCATGCACATGCGTATTGAGTCCCTTATGTTGAACTCAACAAGGGAAGAAAGGCCCTGTTTTGGGGTGGGTGTTTTTACAGTGGTTGCAACTAAATGCTGCCTGCAAGGTACTGCTTGCACCATGACTGTGGTGGTATAAAGTGTGCTGGGGAACTGTGCACGATGTAAATGAAAATGACTCAATATTGGTCACTGATTGACAGTGTGGTGGGGCTGGAATTGTATCCATACCTGTATTAGTCTTGTTGGCAAAGACCACATATTAGAGTTCAGACTAGAACCGAGTGTGTGGTTGGAATGCATGTGGTGCATGAATCTATGGTGAGCTATGGATGTACTTGTGGAAGTGTGCCTGAGGAGTGCTTTAGTTGTACCAAAACGTAAAAACATACAATGTACGTGGGTCTTAATGTCTGTGGGCAGCTCTAAGGAGCACTGCTGTGCCACTCTGCTCAGCTTCAAGTCGTTATAAAAGCAATTTTAGCTTCCATGTTTTCCTACAAATGTCAGCCTACGTGCAGTGGCTGCACAAAATAAGGTAGGAAAGAGGAAGCTAGTGCACAGAGCCCATTGCTCTGCTTTACACACAGTTTGTCCTGTTGTTGTTTGTTCCTGGTTGTTCTATTATCATTCCTCTCTTCTTAATCTGCAATAGTTTGTCATCCATATGTTGCTCATTAGGGAGACAATGAGATTTAAACCTTTCTTCAACCTTTATGGAAGACCATATACAGTAAAGAGTTTGGTAACACTTTACTTGACTGTATCGACATAAGAGTGACATGACACTGTCATGACACATGAAATCTAACCCTAATCCTAACTTCTAACCCTAATCCTAACCCCAACCCTAACCCTAACCATAACTCTAAACCTAACCCTAATCCTAACCCTAACTTGTTATGACAAAAACCGAATGTCACTTAATAACAGAAGCGTTATGTCATAAACGTTTATGACTTGTTTATGGCACGTTCGTGACAGTGTCATGTCACTCTTATGTCAACACTGTCAAGTAAAGTGTATAAAACTACAACAGTAAAAACATCATTAAGAACGAACTAGGTGCACTATTGTTCAGACAAGTGCAATTGGTAAAAACTACTGCATCCTCTTGTGTTCACCTTAGTCCAGTTTGATCCTCCGAACAATATTAGCGTGGAGCCTCTTCCAACTGGTCTGAGTGTGGATTGGGTCCAAAGATACACTGAATATAAGGACAATGAGAAATGTGAAGCACAATCTGTGGAAGAAGGCACTAATGTCACAGTAAGCTTGTTTCACTTTTGATTTATAAGTTTAATCAATTCAATGAAGGTGTAACTAACTAATGAACTACCCTTTTAGTAAAGCATTGTGTCATTTCTCAAGTTACTCATATGTTGGTGAAACCTACAACCCATTGTTGTTCTCTTTTCATTTAGATTGTGTCAAACAAAACATCAACTCCTGGGAAAAAAGCTATATATATTGGTGATGTTAAGCCTTGCACTAGATACACTGTTGAGGTGCGGTGTATCTACAGAGTTAATAACCGATTATGTCTATGGAGTAACTGGAGCAGAAGGACTGCTGTTTTGTCAGTACTTAATGGTAACCACATTTTATTCTGCACTAATTACCTTCAATTTAGTTAACTTTTCTCAAAACATTACTCATCTCCAGAGGATCTTCAAAACCCACCCTTAAGACAACTTAAACTTTTATAATAAGAATAAATACAGAGGATTGTTTTCTGGTTTCTCTGTAAACATGGCTGCAGGTTGTAGCGACACTGTAAAATGTATTATTATAAGTGCTTATACATTTTGTCTTCTCTCCTCTTACCCTACTTGCAGTTAGTTCTGTGCCATTCTATTTGTGGGGGAAAGTTCTGAAACAGAATGAAAATGGAACAAGGCATGTTCAGATGATGTGGAAGGTAATTCTAAGACGTGCCACTGTTGGGATTAGCTGTACCATTTTGCTAATGCCATTTTGGAGTTTTGATAGGGACGGTTTTAGGATTAGAAATGTGATTGTAATGAGGAAGGTGTTGTGAGATCATGATAACGGTCACAGAACTTGAGTGCTTCCAGATTTAATTAAGGCTCTTTTTTCATTGAAACCCAGGGGCCTCCACCGGTCTGCAAGGCTATTGATGAGTACAGGCTTTTTGTTGACTCAGGAATCGTCAAACTCAAGCCAACTCAGCATAATGCCACTGTTTTACTCAATGCCTCAGACCATAAGATTAGTATTGCTGCTTATAAGAATAACATAATCCTTCGTGACAGTTTTCTCAAGATACCCTCCACTGGAAGGGGTAAGCTTCCTGTTTCTTTGTTTTTTTTTACTGTGAAAACAATCATTTATCATCTTTTTGCTGCTCTTTCCTCTATCTGTTTCCTGACAGATAATGTGATGTGTCTCTGTGTGTTTGTGACAGATATGCCTCCAGTACAGAGACCCAATGCCACTGCACATAGTGGCCTCATCCATGTGTCCTGGGACGCACCCTCAACACCTGTGAATGATTATGTCATAGAGTGGTTCACAGATCCTACACAAGCAGACAGGCCTTCATGGGAGAGAACTCAAGAAACAAACATTTCGTTTCCTGGTGATCTGCCATATAAGCTCTACACAGTGACCATAACTCCACTTTATGATGACGGACCTGGCCAAGGAAGGACCCTACATACTTATGCAAAGGAAGGGAGTAAGTTTCTGTCCAACATTCTCTCCGGAGGAGTTGCCTGATTTTTTTAGTCCAATCAAGTTACAGCCCTCCCTTTTGTGCTCTAGAAACGATGTCTTGATTGGCTTGTATAGTGTATATTGCTGTATGCTGAAGGATACACAGTGCGTTCATGCAGCTGGGAAGTGGGAAGGTTCCCAATGCTAAACTCCCCACTTTCGTAGTGAGAACGTTGACTATGTTGAGTGATGTCAAAAAAATTTCCTTGGAGCTCTCCCAAAGCCCCCACTTCAAAATGAGTCCCCAGAAGTCCCCAGTAAAGGTGTGATGTACCCCCTCTCCCCAGATTCCCCAAATTCTCCCACTTCCCAGTTGCTCATGAACACACCAATAGTGATGGTTTGTTGAGGTGGTAAATGGGAAGACAAGGCAGGAAATCTTGAATATTACTAATTACTATAATTACAAAGGTCACACAGAGGAGATCAGGCTGGTGAACCGTTAAATGATTCACTATCAGGAGAGGAAAAAAACATTTTATTAGATTAAGTTAGAGTTTGTTTGAGCTGATCAGACCGACAGACAGACAATTCTGAGGCATTTAAAAAGTGTTATGTGCATGTATGTTTGTAACATACATCACACGACACAATAATGCACATTATTGTAGAGGGCCTTAAAGGAGAATTCCGTAGATCTCTTTTCACATAGATCTCTGTTCCTTAAGATCAACGAGTACTGTTGGTACGAAAACCCCCCGAAAACAATCGGTTCTACCTAGCTCAAGTTGCTGTAGCCAACAGCTAGAGCTACCAGGCAGCTACAGTGCTATACTCACAGCAACTCAAGCTAGGTAGAACCGCTTGTTTTCATTCCGACAGTACTCAGCTAGGTAGAACCGCTTGTTTTCATTCCGACAGTACTCAGCTAGGTAGAACTGTTTGTGTACTGAGTGACCTCGAAAAAAAGAGATCTATGTGAAAAATCACAGAAATTCTCCTTTAATTGTTATGTAGGCTTCTTTCCAGTACCATTTTTCAAAACACAATTTGTTCATTTCTGATTTACTGTAGGTCTAATTTACTTCAACTTTTTTTTATTGCACCCCATAAATAACTCCCCTGTCCTGCCCCAGGACCAGCCAAGGTTAAACAAGTGAAGCAGATTGAGGCTGACGACACGTGGCTAACGGTGGCTTGGGAAGCAGTGCGACCCAACCAGTGCTGTGCCTTTGTCGTCAACTACACTGTTTTGTACAAGGCCTCACACGACATGGGCTCAACATGGTTGAGTAAGTATCCTGAAATGTGTGCCATGGCCTATTGTTAGCCTTCAAAACTGATAAGGGTTTTTGTTGTTATTGTTGTGGTTGTTGGTGATGTTGTTGGTAAGATAACCAGTGGACGAGCCACCAACAGGTTTGAGCTTGTGCCATCAGAACCACTGAATTCGATAGATAGATAGATAGATATATAGATAGATAGATAGATAGATAGATAGATAGATACTTTATTGATCCCCATGGGGAAATTCAAGGGTCTCAGTAGCATACAGACATCACACACAACATGCACTTACAGCAGAAATGGTAAATAAGTAAAATAAAATAAGTATAAGTATAAACATATAACTAAACTCCACTGTACAATAAAGACAGTAGAAGATAAGAAAGATAAGAAAACTAACAAAACTAAATACTAAATACACTATATAAATTAAATTAAGAAAGTCCAGTGTGCTTGAGGGTGATCAAGCATAAGACGCTTGTAGAAAGTCCAATGTGCTTGAGGGTGATCAAGCCTATTGCCTATCAAGCCTATCAATTCCTATAGATGTACTAAAATAGTATTAGATACAGTAAAGAATAGTTGTTGGAAAACAAATGTTTTTTTTTTTGCTTTTTTATCTCTGTCATGGATCATTACCTCATAGTTGCACCAACAAGAATTAAATTAATTTTGGTTAAGGCATAATCAAGGATTTGTAGATCTACTGTAGGTGTAAATTCAATTCGAGTTATGTTGCCTCACTTAATTTTAAGCATGATTTAACAAATCTACGATTAAAACCTGATTACATTTAAACTAGGTTTAAAGTTTAGTGTAACTGGATTAATGGATAAACCTTGATTTAATCCAGGTTAAAACGTAATACTTGTTGGTGCAACCCACTTGTAGTCTGCTTCGTGAAAATGTGGTAACTAAAACAGAAAAAACGATCAGTGAGGAAGCTTATCATATTAATTTGTTCTGGTCAACATGTTGCTCCTCTAGATGTGACTGTCAATCACACAACACACAAGGTGACACTACCGAAACTCAAGCCCAGCACCACGTACCAGGTCTATGTCAGAACCTGCTCCATCAACAACTGCTCTAAAGACGAGGAACGCGCTAACTTCACAACAGAAGCTTATGGTACGATCTGCATACCCATTCACTCAGTATTACTCATTCACTGCGTATTAGATTATTAGAATTACATTGAAGAGTCAAGAGAATGCCTTAGTTTACAAGCTTGTTGTTGTTCTCATACTTTATATACCGTTTCATATCATTCACGGTCATTGGCGCCCCTTGGTGGAGCCAAGTAAAATGAGACATAGAAAAATCATCTTATCATACTGAACAGCTTTATTCTGAGAAAAAAAAAACTCAACAAGAAATAATTCTGTTTAACTAAAACACAATTATTGGCACCCCTGAATATAATACTCTGTAAAACACCCCTATGGGAATACAACAGCACTTTATCATTATGACCGCCGCTAGCAAAGCTAGCGAAGCGGTCATATAGGGATTGTCAAAGTCTTTTTTTTTTTTTTTCCCGTCATCTACTTCCTGAATTTTTGGTCAACGATACCGGTGACACCGAACCACCGGGGCACATGAAATTTGGTGGGTATGTAGCCCCACTAGACTTTTACGGAAAAATTTTGTTTTGTCCCCGGGGGCCACTCCCCCCCCGTGCTGGGCCCCCCGAAACGCAAAATAAGCAGTTTTTCCTAAATAACTACCTGAACCGTGGCACTGAGGATGAAGAATCTTTTATGGTATGTTGGTCTCAAGGGCCCACGTCAATCTGACCCATAATCACTCATTTGTGATTTGCACCCCCCCGGTAAAAAATGAAAATGCAATATTATTCTGCTTTAATCGCCCCCATCTTCAGTTAAGATGTTCAGAACTGCACCAAATGTTATGTGTATGATTGACCTGGCATTCTCTGGGGGTATGCCAAGTTTTGTAGAATTTCATCCATGGGGGGGGGGGGGGTCTAAAAAAAATTAGGTTATGTGTACATTTATTGACTGTACACTCATTGGCCTGTAGATGGTGGTGCACACATATACACATGCACACACACACAGGCACCCACATACTATCGGTATTAGAACGGCTGATACATAATTACAAATTCAGTAGGATTAAAAGAAAGCCAAAATAAATATTCATCATCATCATCATCATGGCTGCATTTCTAGTACTGGCGATAAGTAGTCGTTTGTCCACTAGATGGCGCGTCGTTGCAGTGAGACGTAATTTTGTTGGAAGTTAAAAGTGGGTTGGAAAAACAATGGACGCTTCATACAAGGAGTTTACCGCAGAGAACGTCTAATAAGGATAGGATGATGTTCACATGAAATGTAATTTCCATTTCTTCTTGAACCCGAAATAAATCTGAGGATGTTTATCGGACATGCTTGGTTTTTACTGCAGGTACGTTAATCTTATAATAAGGACCTAGGTAATGTTACCGTTAGTATTGGTTGAGTGATGGAGGCCAATTTGATTGATAGCATTTGTAGAAAACTATAAATGCGGTTATACCAAGCAAATTGATAGCAGCACTGTAATTGTATCTTTCGACTGTCATTTGTTGCACGTGCTACAAAAATCATTCTGTTCAATGGAAGATTTTTCAACGTTACACCTGTCTGATACAGTCTTGCCTATACATGCGTGAGACTGAGAGGCCTGTTTATTTTGTTTTAAGTGCGTGCAGGGTGTGAGAGGGGAATCGATGTGCTTTGATTCCAGCTTGGTAGTTGTAGTCTGTGAAATTAAAAAGCACGTGTGTGTGAAGTATCCAATGACTCATTTCATTATAGCTGCTTTAGCAACACACCTTCAGCTACTGTGTAGTGGGCCCCATTTAGAAGTGGCTACTTCATTCGCGCTTTCCTTGACTCATGGAGCTGCGTGAATTTTATTACAACTTTTCGCCACGATATGGCAGTTTAAGTCCGCTTGATACTGTAAGCCATTGGTTTCCAAAGGAGATTTTATTTGTGTCGCCAGCATAGCCTATTGACAATTTATGTTGTAAATAGGGCTTAAGCCTACCTGTAGCTTAGGGAAGCTAACAGCTTTCTATTAGGATCTAGTTTGTTAGTTACAGTTTTGTCATAACTCCCTGATGCATTTTTGCATTTAGAATAGCCAGAGCGTGGATATCTCAATCGGAAAATTAAACAATATCGGGTGCCTATGGACTAGGCTGGGTGAACCCAGCCTGATCTGCCCGCTATTTATTTTTTGATTTCTTAAAAGATTGAGCTTGGTCTGGTGAAAGCCAGACTAGCCATGGACCTCAGTTACACAATGCAAGGGAACATGAATCAGCCTATATTTGCACGAACAATAACGGACAACAGCTCTTCAACTTTGGCCCGTTAAAATGTGTATGAACAGTCTAGCGACGCATTTCATCAAGGTTATTTGGACATGTCAGTTATTTGCACCACTGGTTAGATGTAAAACAGCATTTCGTTTCAGACTACTGTTACTTAATTTGTGCATTAACAATAACGTTTCAGACTACTGTTACTTAATTTGTGCATTGAAAATAAAGTATTACATGAACTAAAGACTAAAATCTTATGTAGAAGAAGAAACATTCACAAAAAATCCATCCATCCATCCATGAAAATATAAATATACTGTAACGATTTGATAGAGAGACTCACAGTTGTCCAATCAAAAGGTTTATTAGCTGAAGCGGGAATCACACACACACCAGTCAAGTTGCTAGGTTACGGGGACGCTGGCGAGACACGCCGCTCCGTCTGGCATCATGTTTTTGTTTGTTTTTATGTAATGTTCGTAATTTTATGTAATGTCATGTTTATTTTTTTGTATTGGCTTGTCTAGTTAAATGTTTTCCCTATTTATTTACGCTATTTTTGATAGTTTTCGTGTTACTCTTAGTCCTTTTTACTCCTAAGTCAGCTGATGTCGTTGACATTTGTCCATTGGGAGCTTGCTATGGCTAGCTTTTGCCCTAGCTGGGCATCGGACATCCTTCCATCTATCCGTGAGCGGTGCAGCACTTCACTGTCTGGTCGAGGGGATCTCTCGGGACAGCTGGACCGAGGCTACTCTGCGAAAGATCTGCCGTGGCCGCCGAGCTGTTGCTGACCTGCGAGCTGCCTTGCCAACTGCAGACTAACGTTAACGGTGAAGAGCTGCATTCTCACGGAGCAACAAACGGTCACTGTTAAGTCCACCGAATTGCGGATCTACACGATCGCTCAGTACTTTGGACTGTGCTTCCATCATCTCCAGACTGCAGTCTAGCAGGCCTAGCTTCTAACGTTATCGTTATCTCCAGACTGCCAGTGAATTCACCGGGTTGGTCAGTTGCTAAAGAACTTTGTTGGCATTGCATCGGTTGTGAAGACACAGCTCTGTGCGCAGTTTTCACGGATCATCATTGCCCTTGGACATTTTCAGCTGGTTTGGAAATTGGACTAATTTTTAACATCACTTTTTCCCCTTTTAAAATATATTTTCTTTTTTGTTTATATGTTTTGTTGTCTGTCTTGTATGTCTTGGTGTCACGGGTACGCTGGCGACTACGCCGCTCCGTCCGGCATTTTTTGTATTTGTTATTTTTTAAATGTATTTGTCTTGTCTTGATGTCATGGGCACGCTGGCGACGATGCCGCTCCATCCGGCATCGTTTGTCTTGTTGTTATGTGTCTTGTTTGTGGAGCGCTTTGGATTGTACTATGTGCATGTTAAATGCGCTTTAAAAATAAATCTGCCTTGACTTGACCAAGACACCATTACATAGCAAACACAAGGGAAGTCAATAAAACAAGCACGATACACGAACAGGGTTGTCACATACAATACACCGGGTAAAACACATGAGGTAAAACCTAAAGAAAGACTACACAAGCTAACACATACATGACAAGGAAAACGCAACTACACTAACTTAAACCGACATACACAAACCAGCATTCGCACACATTGCATTCTGGGAGGCTAGCACTCAGTCCAAAAGACACTGACGTTACACAGCCCCCTCGCGAGCTATTGCCGTCCTCGGCAATATCTCCTCCCTTAGCCATTGCCATAACGTCGGTGTGGGCATTCACTCGCTCAGTCCATCAGTCTGTGGTACCGCCAACAACACGTGGGGTGCACACGCCGCAGGAGCTCACTCAACGGGGCGCCACGCTGCTAGCAATCCAGTGCGGGCGTGCTAGCAGCCACGTGGCCGTCCCCGCTCGTCACCAGCTCCCTCTCAGCAGCCGCCCTCCGCGGCGTGTCACCACGGCACTCCTCCTCTCCAGACGGGGCCCTAGGTGGCCTTACTACCGTAGACTGTGGCACCAAGCACTGGAACTCACGGGTCAACTGTCGCTGCACCTCCGTCGCTCCACTCCACAGTCGCACGGACCAGGATAGGCAGGCCCCAGCTCCGCTGCAGCCGGACCACGCTGAGCTCTCAGGCCGTCAGCTACCGGTTTCGGCGTCCCTCCTCGCAGAGCTGTCCTCCTCTGCTCCTGGCCCGCTCCACTCCGTCATGGTCGCGACGAAGGCTTGACCCCCCTCTTCTGCCTCGTGCTATCTCACCCAACACAGCGAACCTTTTTTTTTATTTCTCTCTGGCGCTGGCCAACAGGCCAACTAGAACGGGCGCCCACACAGCACGGTGCCTCTCACACGCACCCAAAAGTTTTAAAGTTCAGAGTTCAGAGAGCCTTTCTGTCGAAGCTGCCCCACCGTCGTGAATTCGCTGCCCCCAGCGTCTCCGCCAGCCGTCCGTCGTCCAGGAACCTCTTCCTCGCCGCTCTCCCTCGGCTCTGCTCACGCGTTGCGGCTCGCAGCGGAGTCAGCACCCAGGCCAGCGTCGTCTTCTCCGCGACCGCTACTTCAGGCCCCTCTTCCGGCAAGATCTCCTCCCATGGCAGCAGACAGGTCCAGGCGACAGCTCCTCTCCTCTGGCGGCAGGAACAATAGAAGGCCCCGAGCTTTTTAGTAGCCCTTACAAGGGCTCTCTCTGGATCCTCTAGCATGGGCCTCCACCCAGTGGTATGGTCTTCCATTCCCAGCTTCTCTCGCTGGGCGGAGGCCATGTTCGAAAGTCACTTCTGACACCAATGTAACGATTTGATAGCGAGACACACAGTTGTCCAATCAAAAGGTTTATTAGCTGAAGCGGGAATCACACACACACCAAGACACCATTACATAGCAAACACAAGGGAAGTCAATAAAACAAGCACGATACACGAACAGGGTTGTCACATACAATACACCGGGTAAAACACATGAGGTAAAACCTAAAGAAAGACTACACAAGCTAACACATACATGACAAGGAAAACGCAACTACACTAACTTAAACCGACATACACAAACCAGCATTCGCACACATTGCATTCTGGGAGGCTAGCACTCAGTCCAAAAGACACCGACGTTACAATACTGTATATTAACATAAAATGCAAAACAAACTTTTATTTGGAAACAGTTGGCAGGAGTCATAGTTGATAACAACTGACAGTTGAAATGTCTAAACAGTTAAATAGTTGAGTAGTTTAAATAGTTAAATTATTTAATAGTGAATTATTGTAGTGAGGACATTTATTTTGAAACAGTTGTGGGCAGAAGAAATAGGAACAGAATCTGTAGTCTTAATAGATCCAGATTGTATGCTTAAAGCCTGAGACAGAGTATATAGTTTAAAAGTTGAATTTAGATAGTGTAATGGATGTTGATAGACAGAAAGTTGAATGGATGTTGATAGGCAGATTGTTTAATGGATGTTGGTGGATAGTTTAATGGGTGGATGAGTGAATGGTTTGAAGAGGATGAATGGATAGAAAGTTGGATGGAATGTGCCTTATATCCTTGTAGAATGGAGAGACACAGAGAGAGTTAAGTTAAGCAGAAAGCAGTTGATACAGGTGCAACCAGTTTAACTGGCCCTTTGATGGGTCCTAGTAGTGAGCAGCTGGAAGTTGATACAGGTGCAAATCAAGTTAATTAGCCCATTGTGATGTCATCAGCCCATGTTAAGTCTATGGGGAAAAATAAGCTTGTTTTTTATTAATATCTCAAAAAGTATAAAGTTTACAAAAGTGAAAAATACATTCCCCACATGTCCTTTTCAAGACCTACGTTACAAAGTTTGAACGAAGTTTCTACGTTAAATGGTTAAAGCTGAATTAGATGCAGAAATTTGGTGGGAAGAATAACTAGAAAACGCAATTCCAGGGAATTACCAGTGCATGAAAATGCAAAACATATGGTGTGAAATATATTGTTAAAACAGATGATGTGCTAATTGGCAACCAACATGATGAGGTTTAATATAGTTGGAATGACTGAACTAGGTAGATGAGGTTTAATATAGTTACAAAGATGAAAAATACAAAGCCCCCATGTCCTAAGTAAGACCTACGCAACATAGTTTGAATTAAGTTTCTACGTTAAACAGTTGAAGCTGCATTAACTGCGTTAGAAGAAGACGAATAATAAGAAGAAGAAGAAGAAGAAGCCTAGGAAGAACAGTACAGTGCATTTTCATGCACTGTAATAATAATAATAATAATAAGAAGAAGAAGACTTAAATAAATAAATAACATTATGCTGATACCTTTTGCTTTTCCCAAATACAATGTAGCCTACAGGTGTAAGTGACCTTTCATCAATCCAGTTGCAATGGATGAACTGTGATGAACTGCCCTAGTTGTGATTGTTTAGAGATTTTAAAGGTTTTATAACAATGCTACATCTTCTTTGGCTATTCTACAATCTATTCACCTTTTCAGCCCCAGTAGGCTACTTTCTGTGCAGCCGCACACACACACTCAGGCATGCCAAACAAGCATACACAAAAGTTTCAAGAGTGGGGGATGGAGTAAAATATGGAGACAAATTGAAGTGTGATTTATTTTCGCGGAACGGATGTACAGGACTGAGCGGCGGTCATATTTTGTACCGCTATGCGGTACATCTAGTTATCATTATCATCTCCCATCATGTCTTATAAGCAGACATAGGCAGTATTTTAATTAGCTTTATTTGAAATACGTATTTAATTACTTTAGCGTTTTTTGTAATTTTTTTGCAGGATTGGAAAAAATCAAATGTAGCTTGTACCAAAATACTTTGAGGGATTGTATTTAGAATATTTCAAATACTTACTTACATCGCTTAGTTAAACATACTACCTATAACAATGACAATAGGCTATGCTTATCATAGTCTGGGAGCCAAAAGCCAGAGTCTTGGTGAACCTGGTTTTGTCGGTTAAAGTTATTTTCTTTATTGTTTCTTGTTGTCCATGGGGTTACTCAATAAAAATAGGGAGGGTGCCCAGTAATCCTTGGGCAATTCCCTATTTTCAGCTCTAAAGTTGTCCATACAAATGCCAATTTTGTTTTCCTTTTGGAAGGACAGCATGACATGTAAACCAAAGATTCTAGAACAGAGCTGTTCTAGAATCTTTGATGTAAACCCATGTTTCCCGTTTCCTGTAGTACTTATGCTACACTGTGACCAACTTAAAAGTGTTAGATCCAACTTTTCTCTTTAACGATCCCCTCTGGACATGTCTGAAGTTGGAAAAAATGAAAAGAGAAGTCAACTGAGGGCGGCAGCGCCAAAATGGTCAACTTTATCAACTAAGTATAAACCCATTTTTTGTCACCAAGTAGAACATTTAAATCTGCATTTAAATCTGTTTCTGTTTTATCATCCCCTTAGAACATGTCTGAAAATTGATTTGAAAAAAAAAAGTAACTAACTTCAGGAGCTTGAATTGTCAGGTGTGTCAACAACTAAAATTGGAAGACGATACAGATACAATACTGAGTGAGAACATTACGTAGGACATGGACTCCATATGACCATGACTTTTGACCCCATGACCTTGAGTACCTACGTAATATCTGATATTCATTCTCACTACAGGACAGTATTAAAACCATTTGACATGAGGATTTATGGGATTAAGGGATAACATCCACCGAGGTGTCCTGATATGCGGAAATAATGGAGGAAACAGATAAAAAAAACCTCCCCGATGCAAAACAGAGTGGAGTTAATTATTTCCATATATCTGGACACCTTACTGGATGTTATTCTGTTTGTCCCCCATGTTGCCAGTCATGTATGTAGGCAATAGGCATGCATTTATAGCACACAAAGGGAAATTTGATGTACTACTTTCATTGATTAAGGAAAACTATATGGGTAGTTTGCTTTGTTACAGTTGATTCCACTGTTGCGAAGCCTGCTTGTTGTCAGGTCAGGGGACAGATATGGCCATGACAGAAACTTGAGTTTCTGTTCAGTAAACTGTTTATGTTGATCTGGACATATGTTTTGAATCATTGTCCTACTTGCAGATCCCATGACAACCCATTTTTAGTTTCTTGCCACAGGCAGCCAGACTTTGAGTTAAAAATGTCATGAAGGTCATGATGCCATGCACCCTAACAAAGTTCCCAGATCTCTTTGGGGAAAAACAGCCCCACAACGTTACAGAGCTTCCACCATTCTTAACTGTAGGCAGGAAAGCTCAGTTGTCCAGTCCAAGTTCAGTAAATGACTAACAAACCCATAAACAATCCCAATTAACGTGGCGCATGGGCATGTATTTTGACTGACTGTTGAGCTCAAATATACTCTATAAAAACCTTTTGTGAAGCCAAAACCGAATTCCAGACCCAGACCTTTTAACCCTTAACCCTTAAAGGTGTAGGTTTTTGAACGTTCTAAAATTCTATGTTGAATTCAATGAACCCAGATATTCTTTAGAACGTTCATTTCTCAGCATTCCACTCCTTTAAGGGTTAAACTCTATAGCCAATGCACTGGCTACATTTCCTGTGGCAGATGAGTAGGCTTTTAGTCATCACTCTAGGAAGTAGTATGAGTACTCGTTCTCTGTTATTGCCAGCATCTGGTCCATTTGTCATATATTTGTTCACTGCAGTTCTCTGTACTTTGATTCTAGGTAAAGCTTTTATGCACATATTTGTTCTGGCGGCGATTGGTGTAATATCACTGCTGGTGACTGCTGTGTGCCTTTTCATGCTGTAAGTGGGAACTCCTTTTCAGAATTGAATTGAATATGAATAAACTCCTAATGTAATTTCAGGACTGAAATGTAAAAAATTGAATCCAACACTCACCAAGACATCAGACAGTGTTAAAGAAGCCAATAATTATATTTTGTTTCTCAGATGCTCCATTTGAATGTGTTTTGGTAATGTTGCTCTGTGCTGTGGTACAGGTGGAGGAAATTCGCAAACCTCACAGTGCCAAATCCTGAGTTCAGCTCCATGGCTATGTGGGCCCCAGAGAAGTCTCGAAAGGTATCAAGTCTTGTTCTGTTAACTGGACTTCAGAGAGCGCCTTTCCTCTTAACCTTATTTATAATTTATATAAACAATGGGTGTAAGAAAATAAGGTTGAGAAAGCACAGTGATCTATCTCTGCCAAGCTATTGTAATGAACATGGGAATCTAATGGCTCCCCATGCAAATGATGCCAGTAAACTTCCTTTCTGTATTCTGGAAGTCGGGCATCTTTTTGGATTCAAACAACCTTTCTTTTTTCTGTGAGAAAAACATCTTAGTAGACAGTAGTAAAGCAGGATGTCCTCTTATCATGCACATCTTCCGCTGTTTTCATAGCTTCCGATGTCAAATAACTTGGACTTCGACAACAATCCCAGTGAGGGTATTCTGCTATGCCACGTTGACACTGAGATGGACACCAGGCTGGCATCTCCTGCAGACACAGACTCCATGTTGTCGGGGGATAAGATGGATGGTTCCAGCGTTGCCTCGAACACCAGTGCTAGCAGCGGGCAGGCGGAGAGCACAGGACTCCCCCAATCCTACAGCACCTGGGAGTGTCCGTGCAAGAGCCCGGAGCCGGCCAGTCCAGCAGCGGTGGAGCCAAGCCAGCCGCAGCCGAGCCGGTCCTCACCGGCTTCGTGCAACCCTTACCTGGAACAGACGCCCATCTGTGGTCATGAAAGCCCATCAGGCCCACCGCAGGGACCCGGCTTGTCAGACAAGGGCAGATCTGTGGTAGAGGCGAGTGAGTGGGAGACACTGGCCAGTGCCCCCTCAGTTATTAGTTATGTGAGTGTGGAGGACATGCTTGAAAGGCAGAAAGAGCATAAAATAAAGAAGACTTTTGAAGAAGACATTTGAAAACAGCAACTCCAAAGCTAGCTGCTTTACTTAAAAGGTTGCCTTATTGGAACATTTTGTAATAATGATTGGGATTGTTTCGCATATTTTTGTATACACTTTTTTATCACAGAAATAACAAATTGTATGAAAGAGGATGGATGTATAGAACCTATAGCGCCAATGTGAATGTAGCTAATGGGAAGGTATCCAAGATTTCAGCAGAGGGATGAAAACATATTTTATACACGGAAAAAAAATACCCAATGTGACCATTCTCTTGAATTTTCACTCTTTTGAAACACAGCCATATTTATGTTAGTTCTACAACTATAGTTTTCAGACATCTGCAGGATCAGTACATTCTCATCAGGGTACTTCCAGACTACAACAATCTGGTGATGAATTACAAACTGGTGCAGAGAGATATTAACATCCCACAGCAATATTTCTTTGTTCAGGAAAAATCAAGTAAATGCTTTGTCATTGGTGTTCAGTTCATAGTATGCATTATTTCTATTTGAATAGAATGCCTCTGCTTGCATAAGCAACACACTGTAAGGTAACTCAATGTAGGAATTCTTCTTTTTATAATGTTCACCATAGTGGATATCCATTTAGCACTAAGGGGGTACCCAATTTGTCCCAAAAAGGCTCACGCACTTACCTATGACAACAATGTTTCAGGGTGCACCAGGTATTCTGGGTGTGCAGTGACAATGTCAGAGACTCCATCCTCCTCATTGTAGTCTGATTGACTTCATGGCATTACACAGTCTCTCCAAAATTGGAATTCTGTATTACTGCATCATTTCTGCAAAAAGATGCATTATTTCTGCATTATTTGCATTTTTTAAGAAATACCACAGCAGCAATTCAGTCACTTGGCTGAACAATCATAAAAACATCCTAGCAAGATGCAGATGCTTTCTTATGGAAAAAAGTGTAACCTGTTACTTGTGCCTTTCATGACAATACACTGGTACAACACTGTATCTCCACACAGAAAGAGAAGAGTAAGACTGAATAGTTAAATACAGGAACTATTTGCATGGAGCAACTATCTCCTAATTTTTCTATTGTCTAAAAAGTCATTAAATTTATCACTTCACCAGACATTTTTTGTTCTTTTTTATGTAAGGTGGTGGCGCCACCTTGTGGAAGGTCACTGTATTGTTGACATCCATCTTCATGATAATGTTAGTGTGAGTGAGGGGGGAGTGAACTTCAGCCATACTCAACATGAGTCTACCTGGCAGTCAAATGTTGATGATGAATTATGAGAACTGAAAGAAAGCAGTGTCCTTTTGGCAAACATGATGTCTATCTTGCTTGCATATGTTATCTTGCCGCTTATATCTTTTGTCACAGCCTTGTGGCTAGTTGCAATGCTTGCCAAGAGAACTGCACTCTTTGCCTCCCACAAATTGTGTACATCTGTCAACAGAAAGCTCAGGTATATGTGTGATAACATCTGAGGACATTTTTAATCAACGTTCAGCTGCAGAAGATTTCTAAACTGAGATGCTCTAAAAGTTTACTCTATGTGTGGGTGGAAAAGGCTCCTCTTGAGATAATGTTTTTTTTCTTTTTACATTAAACTTTGGGTTACATTTGCCTGATTTTTATGTTATGAATGTATGATCAGAACCTGACTTCAACCAAGAAATGTTAAATGTCTGGCGTCTGGCAGCGTAGCTTGAGAAAGTGACAGTAAATGATGATAAAGAGGACGATGATCAAAAAGCTAAATGCCCTATACTCCACAGAGACTATGCAAAACCTTATGTTTGGTGGAAAAGTGAGATTGGATTTTAAGTAGGGCTGAATGTCTGCACTACTAGTCTATATATGAAGAGTTCTTTTCCAAAATTATATACAGTATCTCCATTTTAATGAATTTCCAGCACCACCCTGATTTAAACTGAATTTCAAAGTTCACAGTAGGCTATTACCCGGTGTCACAATTTCCACAAGTGACACCTATGAAGGTGCTATTGGGTGAACAGTTAACCCTCATAACCGTTCTGTGTTACTCATCACTACAATTCCGGTCGGCGCTGAGCGTTAGACCATGTCTTCCTCTAAGCACCTTTCTCAGTATCGCCACACCTCTTCTCGTTATCCATTGCTCCATTCGAGCATTTCCCTTTTCACACCACCAGACATGCCCCAATTCCTACAATCTAGCCTAGGCTACTACCCCAGTCATCTAGTGGTTCCTTGAATTCATCAGTTTGGTATAAGAGCTGGGATGATTATCTGGGGTGAGTGCGGTCTCACACTTGCTTTATAGTTCCTTTATAGTCCTTTAGGACTATTATATCAGATCTTATTGAGGTCAAAAATCTCTTTTAAAAAAGAGACCTGGCCAAGGTAGCAGCTGCCTAGACTACAGATTCAGAACATGAAATGCATGATACAAAACCCAATACACATACATACATACACACACAGACACACACACAAACATAATTGCCAGGCTTCCACAATAGGAAATGGGATGAAGAGAGGAACAATAACAGGAAATGGAATGTGGTTTTGAGAAACCTAGCCAAAGTAGCCTACATTACATGTATTCATAGATATATATACTCAGTATATATATCTATGATATGTATTGATGAATGAATGATGAATGTTAACCCGTGCTGATGATGCTAGGTAGCCTACAACATGCAATGCTTTTGCTTTTGCGGCTGACGCCAGCCTAGGCTACTTTGTGCTGTCTTAATGTTAAACAGACTTGGTTGTTGATTGGCCACTGTAGGGAATCCGATACCTACAGCAATAATTCAACAGCTTTTCTGTACGTTGATCTTCACAAAATCCATTAGTCCTGTATAGACCTGACATAAATCCCGATTGTCAGACAAAAATAAATCAAGTCCCTCCCACTACTTGTGCATGATGACGTGTGACGTGATGATGGTAAAGTAGTAGCCTAAGCCTGAGGTGGAGCGAAGGCAGAATCTTTAGTGAAAGGACAGTGTGACAGAGATGCTGTATAGGCTACAATATGATGTAAGAGTAATTTATGACAATAAACTGTCACTATTCAAGATATTTTCAGACTTACTCGAAGCCTCCAAAATGACTTCATGAATGACTTGAATCCTCGAATTATGGTAGGCTATATGGTTACAATTTTGAATAGTTGCTAAAGTTAATCATAGTCAGACTAGGCATACTTTATATTGCTTTATCGTCATAGTTTGTTGTTGTTGTTGTTGTTCTTCTTGTTTAGTGGCTGTTGTTTACCATGACGCGATTTGCATTTATTTGCCTCCTATGTGCTACGATGAGTGGAGGTGAGATCATTAATATAATTAATATATATTTTAAGCATTTATGTATGTATTAAGCTAGCCCAAAATATGACTTCAAAGTATAGGCCTACTTAAATGAAGTGTAATTAATGTAAAACAATTTATAATTTACTTCTAGGCCAGGCAGGCTACAGACTCGCAGATTTAAGAGCTTCTGTAAATGGAGAATGTTCCATTATTTACTGCTTCTCCTGTTGATGAGGATAAGAGGCAGATGAAATATCTATGCACAGCCTTTTCCAAATCTTTAGTTCATCTTATCATTGGATTACATGACTACGATAATAAAATGTGGTCATTCATATTGATATGTTAAGTCAATTTAGTCAATGGACATTAAAAAAAATGAATGAACACAGAACTTGGCAAAAGAAATCATACTATAGCCTGTTCTGTATTGGAGAGCTGGGTAGCCTAATATTGGTTTTCCCAGTAAAGAAACATCAGGTGTGAAGGGGTTAAATTCTGTTTTGCCTCTATTCACAGACAAACAGGCAAAACATTAATTATTCACAGACTACTAGGCTCTTCATATCATTAATGTCATTAATCATAACCTACTTTAATTCCTGAGCAGTAGGCCTATCCTGTAGGAATTCCAAGATGGGCATGCTTCCAAAGAACTCACAGAACATAACATGTGTTACACGCCTTAGGCCATTTATTGAGAAAGGCCTAACATGTTGGTGGAACCCATTGGGAATCTCAACAAGCACGCTATACTCAGTCACACTGACAAGGTAAATGCATATCCATCAAATATTCATCTGTATGCATATTCTGCTTAGTCTTCTAATCCAAATGTATTTATTTTCCCAAGACAACACAGTGCCAAACATACGGAAATAAACACTACGGACAACTGCTACTTTTTTCCAAGCCCAGGCATGGGGTATCATGTAACAGTATCAGTAGCAGCAAATTCATCTAATGACACCTGGCAAATCCATATTAACAACTTGTTTGACATTGGTAAGTAAGCGAAAGTAAAGTCATGACAAGTATGTACAGGCAATTTACCACCCAGTCCTCATCAGTCATGTCAAAATTCTATTCAAGTCATGTTAAATCAGCTATGTAAATCTGCTATGTATGTTGTCATTTCCACATATGCATGTAGACTACCATTAGCCATGGACACCACATTGAACACACAATAAATGCAAATATTGAATTTAGGCCTGCACAATGTAATGTGGAATTAACAATAGAAAAGTAAACAATTGCACAGTGTACTACACATTGTACCCTGTGCAACTCATTATACACACATAAAGACAGAAAACTGTGTTTCACAATCATTGCACCGTATAACAGTATTTTCACAAACAAGCACACCTGACACTGACTCTGAGAAGCCTGGAAGCCTTTTCAGCCAGCTCATACATTTCCGATGATAAACCATCACCTCTCTTACAGAAATTTCAGGTTTCTGGTGAACAGTTGCGGATAACTTTTGGCAATGTTGCAGCAAATTTGCAGCAATATCATATGCAAATTAGGTTTGTCACCTCAAGTTCACTGGAATTTTGCCATTATTGGCTAAGTGTGATGGCAAATCACTGACGATTTATCTCTAGTGGCAAACTTCTCATTTTTGCCAGAACTTTGCTGGAAGTTTACCTAGAGGCCAACATTGGCAAACTTCTGGCAATATTTTAAAGTGAACTTATTTGTTTCCCACAACTTGCTGCAAATCTGCCGCAAACATTTTTGTAAGGGCTGTGTTGTAGTGGCTGATACAGCTTTTGTGACATTATAACTAAGCTGCCATCTTCTGAGGAAGAAATATGAAGTGCCTCTGTGTCTTTTCAAGATAGTTAGATAAAACTCCTCTTTCATGTTAATGTTCAGTGGACATCACTTCCTGACCACTGTTGATCGCAAATGTGTTCTCTGATGTGAAATGATGTTCATTCTCGACCTCAGCAGTCCTGCGAGACACCATGACTCATGCTAATTAAATTATGCTTTTATCTCCACACAGTGAAATTTGACCCACCAGATCGCGTATGGGCCGAAGCCTACCCAGGAGGTATCCGAGTTAACTGGGAAAATGAGGAAATGGTAAAATCGCTGAAAAGGAACGTAATATGTGATGTTCAGTACCGTCAAGAAGCCCCTCATATAAAGGTAACATGAGTTTTTAAATAATATTGAATTCATTGTTTTATAATAAGTAAGTCTAACTATTAACCACCAATTTTTGACTATTGTAAATGATACTGAGGTGAGGTGAAGTGGAACTGAAACCATATCTGACCAGTTTATGACAGATAGATTACATTGAAGTAATGTAAACAAATTCAATCAAACTAGTATGGATTTTACACTTATGCTAAATAATCTGTAATTCTTCTGAATTCTCCTTCTTTGTTACATCAATGTTCCTTGTTCCTTCGGTTGCATTATGTTTCTTAATGAGATTAACATAGTCAATGTGACAGCTATAGACATTTACTGTAGAAAACTTGTATATAGTCTGTAAACACTTAATCAATATCACACGGGTGGGAGTGTTGTTGGTAAAGGATATCGCTATGGCCAAAGGCATTTGGTCGTAGGCATGATGAGGTATCATATAGAAAAGATGTCCTGTGTTGAAACATGTTTTATCCCAACCTGTCAAATTTGTCATATGGAACATTAACATCAATCAAACATTTGAAATAACATGTTAATACTATAGTATGACACTTTTTATTGGATTATTTTGGGACACAGAATGTATGGAGTACCACAACTGGTTGGCATAAAGGAAGCAATACTATGAATGTTATTATGAATATTACTGATGTGAAGCCATGCTTCAATTATACTGCATCAGTGCGTTGTTCTTTTGGAGAACAAATGTCCCCATGGAGTGAATGGAGAAGCAGTACAACCTTCCTGCCACTTAGTGGTAAGAAAAGGCTTTTATATTACATGTCATTCAGTTGATGCTGTTGTTCAGAGCTGGTCTGCTTCTAGCTTCTATGTTAAACTAGTTATGAGGCCCTACGGCTGGAATGATTAACAAATGTATTCTTGTAGCTCAGCTGCAGAGCCTGTAGACACACAATTTTATGTGTTTGGGTCTTTCTAGAGGGGTCTAAAGACATACAGTATCTGTTCAGCTTACACTTAATTAATGAAATGTTTCTTATGAGTTATGGTTTGTTTATTTATGGTATTTGTTTATTTTCATTATTGACCGTTGATATTGTATTGACATTATTGTTATCTTTACTATCCTTAATGTAGTTTTACCAAAGAAGAATAAATCTGCACTTTAGACTGCTTCGAATTGAATAAGAGTGAAAAGAGTGCTATAAATGGTGGTTAGTTTGGGCGATAAGTGAACTCAGGATAAGATTGCATTCTAAAGTGTGCATTCAGGATGTTTTTCATTCTTTTTGTACTGAATGTCATTTGTATTTCAAATGAATGTAGTTGGTGCGTCTAGTTTTTATGAAGCCTGGCTGTCTCGTTCTTGTGTCTACAGTAAACTCCATTGCACTCCATCTATGGAGAAGGGTGCTGAAGCTGGATGAGTTGGGCAGAAGGGTGGTTGATCTCATGTGGAAGGTAAGGAGATGTGTGAGAGGGACAAGGCTTTCAAAGTCACCATTTTATCCAATTTACTATTACTTTTTTATCCATTCTTAATCATTAAATGAGCCAGGGGTATGTACTGGCTCTAACATTAGTCTCTTTTTCCTGCATATAGGGCCCTCCTATGTCCTGCCATGCCATTGATGGGTATAACATTTTTGTTGATTCTAACTTCACTGGGTATTTAGAGCCTACCCAGAACCAGACCTCAATTGTGCTCTCTGCCACAACCCATCGAGTGATGATTGCTGCATATAAAAATGAAGCCATGCTTTGTAATGACTCAGTGGTGATTCCTGGTGTTGCTGAGTGTAAGTCTGTACATTTTAGTTAAAATGATTAACTGAATCAACAAATGGATGTAGTCTTTTATGTTTAGATATTGCATATGATTTGCATTGATAGGTTTCCTTTTGTGTGTATATATATATATATATATATATATATATATATATATATATATATACTGTATATATATATATATATATATATATATATATATATATATATATATATATGATGTGCACTTGTGGCCACACTGATATACTTCATTTGTGTGTATATATATATATATATATATATATATATATTAATATCTATAAATATAAATTCTTATTTGTTGGAGCAGGTGGTCCTCCTGTTCATTTGGCCCAGGCGACCGCCGGTAATGGCCAAATCTTGGTGTCGTGGGAAACACTGCTATATAATGTTAGCAGCTACATGGTTGTGTGGTACACAAACCGAAGCATCTACATGTGGCTGCAAACTCAAGACACAAACCTCTTGTTTCCTGGTGAGCTGTCTGTGGTGTGTCAAAATCACTTTGGTCCGTCTGTACTGTCATGGGGCTAAGAATGGTCTGATCCAAACATGGTGCCAAAATATTTATAACACATGGGAGTGTTTGATTATAACTCTCTCACTTCAATCAGATGGATAATTGGTTCAGGGAAGGTCATTTGTTTGCTTTTGTAGTCAAAACAAGGCAAATATACCTCTTTTGAAAAATGCAAAACAAAGTTTTTCTGTACACTGTTTTTTGTACACAATTCAGTATCAGTTAAGTCACAGTGATGGGATGATTGATGTGATGCTATTATTTGTGGTTAACCATTTTGAACATTGATGCTTATTTTGACAGGTGTGCCACAGGAACTTTACACTGTCATTGTTACTCCACTTTACAATGACACTCCAGGAAATGACAGCACCCTTTACATTTACACAGAGGAAGGGGGTGAGTGTGACAGGCTTTCCCAGGTGAACCTCAGGCCAAGGACTGTGTATTGAGAGTTTTCCACAGAATCATTCATGTTCTCCAAATATGTGCCCTTATTGTGTAATTAGACCAGATATTCTGTTGGTTTAAGCTATCCAGCTTGTGAATAGACCAGGTTCTGAGCAGCTCTTCTTTCTGACAATGTTTTTACAACTGTGCTTCTACTTTACAACTCGTTTAACCACAGGATGACAAAGTGACATTCAGTTTTAGACTCGGATTGGATGTCATGCTGATGTCAATTCTAGGAAAACCACTTAAGGCATTTAATTTCTGGATAGACTCACTTTATTTATGATTCTCTACCATAGACCCTGCTAAGGTCACTGGCGTGGAGGTTACTGATGTGGATGACACATGGGCAAAAGTGGGGTGGGATACTGTCCCTCCTGACCACTGTTGTGGCTTTGTGCTTAACTACACCGTGCTCTACAAGGCTACTGACACACAGCAGCCAGAGCTTAGTAAGTTGGACAGAATGTGCTTCACAGATTGTACTGTGACCAACTATGAGTAGCTATGAATTATTAACTTCTTCACTTGCAATTGACGTGGAATGTCTGTGAGTAAAGCTATTTTACTCACAGACATTCCACATCTGATTAACATCTGATGTTTTGTACAAATTGTACAAAAACATGTCTACATTTAAGACAAATACTAAATGTCTTGGCTATGGTTATGGGATTTGGCATTTTATCATCTTTCTCCAGATGTTACAGTGAACAACAGGATAGATCAGCCTGGCAGACGGCACTCTGTAATACTCAAAGACCTCCAACCCGGCACAGCATACAGTGTGTATGTGGTGGCTTCCTCCATTGCCGGATCCAGTGAAAGCAATTCTTATGGCTTCACAACAAGACAATTTGGTAAAACTCTTCTACACTATATGTTTTCACTTTCACAGTGTTGCCAGGTCTTTACTGGACTGGAATCTGGAGCTATGCTTAGCCTTAACATTTCACACTATTACAGCCTAATGTGCCAAAAATGTTTTATAACTAGATGTACCGCATAGCAGTACAAAACAGGGGCGAAGTACAAGATCCTGGGCCCTATGCATAAGCAGTCCTGATGGGGCCCCATGTCCCCCATCTCATGCATATATTCCAGACTTTTCAAGGGCCCTCTCCCTCCTTGGGGCCCTGGTAATCAGACCCACTTTTACCCCCAGTTTGACACCCCTGGTACAAAATATGTCAGCCGCTCAGTCCTGTACATCCTCTCCGCGAAAATAAATCACACTTGTCAATTTGTCTCCATCTCCTACTCTTGCAACTTTTATGTATGCTTGTATGTGTGTGCCTGTGTTTGTGCGTGTGTGTGTGCTTGTGTGTTGTGTTTGTGCATGTGTGTGTGTTTATGTGTGTGTTTGTGTTTGTGTGTGTGCGTGTGTGTGTGTGTTTGTGAGAGAGAGTGTTGTCGGGTTAACCTCACGGCAGTGGAAAGACTGGAGGCAGTGCGTCAGACGTTTGGGCAAAGGCAGTTGTAAGCACTTTATTTGCAAAAAATAACAATTCTCCTATTGACTGATGCACACAGCTAATCAAGGTCTAGGTGCTGTCTTGAGTTTACCTTACCCTTCTCTCCTTTAGACCTGTCTTGGCCCAGAATATATTTTGCATGGCCTGACCCACTATACTAACCAAAATCAATTATCTCTACAAACATACATTTCTGGTTCAAACATCACCACGGGCGTGGGGTGTGGGAGTGGCCCCTGGGGACCTAGTCTAGTGAGGCTACATGCCCACCAAGTTTCATGCGCCCCGGTGTTTCGTTGTCCTGGGAATCGTTGACCAAAAAGTAGATGACGGAAAAAAAAAAATCCTGACAATCTCTATATATAATCTCTATAATGAGCGTGAATTGAGGGTGACCTGACCAGAAGCAAAATCTACAAAAGATCTCAGCCTGGTAAGTAATCGTAAGTGAAGGAGTTACCTAACAAACAACAAGTTACCCAACAAATAAACCAATCAACCAATCAGTCAGTCAGACAGTCAATCAATCAATCAATCAATCAGTCAATCAATGTATTGTTTATTGAGCATTTTTTTTTATCTGTACTCTACAGGGCGAGTCTTCATTATGGTACTGGTGAGGACTGGATTTGGAGGGCTCTTACTGCTGATCACTGCATTGTCCATCTTCATTCTGTAAGATATCAGAATCAGAATAAGAATCAGCTTTATTGGTCAGGTTTACGTAAACAAACAAGGAATTGGACCCCGGTTAATCTTTGCTTTCAAAGTACAACACTCACTTAACCAGGGATGTACTCAGGGTTAACAGTGGGGGAGAACGGGGAGGAACGCAGTTCCGCCACCTCAGATAAATTAATAATAAATATATTCTTTCATACCAACGATATAGCGCGATGATATTGTCAGATAAATACAATAGAATTGACAAATTTACATAAAATATACAATAACAATTGAAGAGACAGAAGGAATAGTGTAATATCAGTATAGACAGAGATTTAATATTTAAATAGTGCAAGGCAGTTCAGTGCAATAGTAATATATTAATGACAATATTGTAATTGAAATATTGAAACATACATGAGATAGATGAGCAGAAAAGTGTTGAGGGGGAGGCTATTTCTGAGCATTCAACAGAGTGACTGCTTAGATGTCTTTGTGATTTATGTTTACTTTGTGACTGATGACTGTGGTTTTGGTTCTTTGTACTACTGTGTCATACTTTTGGGGTGTTTATGTGTCATGTTTCCCAATTTCCTCTCCACATGTTCTGTTCTGGGCAGGCTGTGGAAGATGAGGTTTCATAAGGTGCCAAACCCACGACTCAGCACTGTGGGCCAGTGGACCGGGCAGGACTCTAAAATGGTACAGAACTGACACAGTCTTTCCCTCCTGAACACACCTCTTCTCAGATTTGCGTTGTGTGTGTGTAGAACAACAGCTTAATGGCAAATTTTGTTCTGCAATATAGTACAGTATTTTCAGTCATATTCACATTATTAGAGGATAAGAGGAAAGAAGAAGGAACGCTTCTCTGGGTTGAAAAATGTTAGTTATAGTCAAAATATTCAGGGTGCTCTTCAAAATGGACCTAAGCTAAAGCATTGCAAAAACACGTTGGCATGTAGCCAATTTTGATTAAAGGCTTTTTATATTTACCCCGAGTGCCTCATTTTTCTGTTTTTTCAGCTTATTCTCATTATTGTTGAACTCTGCAAAAAAGTAGCTCAAAATCTATTTTTTTCATTTGTAATATTATCTCATTTCTTTTCTAGTATTCCAGTCCCTGGGGAACCAGTCACCAGCCATTACAGAGCATGCCATGTGATATCTCAACCCTGGAGGCTATCTTACCTCTTCATTTCTACCCTGGAGAAACCCACCAGTTCAGCCCACGGGTGTGCACAGACCTGTCTCAGGACAAGGAGAGTGTCACGCCTGGTCGCAGCACCAGAGTAACTGACACACCTGATCCTACTGACACGCCCTCCAACAGAGCCGAGACCAATGCTGGTTTCGAGGACAAGCCATTGTTAGGAAGGCATTCTGATGAGCCATGCCTGGAGCAGACTTTACCTTATATCTCCGTGAAGACAGGCCAAACACTGGCCTGTACTGTGGAGACACAAGGTTCCTCTTTACAGACTAAATCTTCTGAACTGGAACCTGGGGAACATGGTGAGCCAGGCCTGGAGCAGATTCTAGATTATATCTCCATGGAGACGGGCCAAACATCGGCCCATACTGTGGTGACCCAAGGTTCCACTTTACAGACTAAATCTGCTGAATGGGAACCTGGGGAACAAAGCACTGTAACCACGGCTCTGTCCTACATCACCGTGGATCAGTGCCATCCATCCACCAAATAAGACGTCTTTGATGTAAAAAAAATATATACATGTATATAGATAGATACTTTATTGATCTCCAGGGGAAATTCAAGGTCTCAGCAGCATACATACAACACAAACACATTCTTTAACAGCAGAAGAGTAATTAAAGTATATAATATAAAAACACAACTAAGCAGTAAGGACAGTAGAAGATAAAGAATATGCTAAATATACTAAAATACAAATTATACTAACACTTAATACAATATATAAAAATATACTAAAATACAAATAACAAAATTACAAATTATACTAACACTTAATCTAAATCAATTCTAAAAACAGTATCCACATAGTGGTGATTAATAAATCAGAGGCGCTTGCAATGACTGAGGCAGGGACTGAGCCTGTGATTCTCTGTGTATATATATTAAATAAATATAATGAGTTACCAGGAAAGAAGTCAAGTTCATCCACACCAAACTCTGCCATCTATGTCTTTATGGACCTTGCTTTGTGCACTGGTGCACAGTCATGTTGGAACAGGAAGACTGTTCCCACTAAGTTGGGAGCATGGAATTGTCCAAAATCTCTTGGTATGCTGAAGCATTCAGAGTTCCTTTCACTGGATGCAGTGAGCAGCCTGCAACAACAGCGGCGCTCGGGGAGCAGTGAGGGGTTAGGTGCCTTGCTCGGATTCGAACCGGCAACCCTCCGGTTACAAGTCCGAAGCACTAACCAGTAGGCCACGGCTGCCCACTAGAACACCTTTGGGATGAATTAGAGTGGAGATTGAGACCCAGGCCTTCTCGTCCAACATCAGTGTGTGACCTCACAAATGCGCTTCTGGAAGAATGGTCAAAAATTCCCATAAACACACTCCTAAACCTTGTGGAAAGCTTTCCCAGAAGAGTTGACACCGCTATAGCTGCAAAGGGTGGACAGACGTCATATTAAACCCTATGGATTAAGAATGGGATGTCACTTAAGTTCATATGTGAGTCAGGGCAGGTGACACAATACTTTTGGCAATATAGTGTATGTAACATTTGTGTGCATGTATGTTTCTATAGTGTGTGCATGTATGACTCCAGGACGTTTAAAAAACATTCTTGCTGTGGTTCATGGTGTATTTTGAAGTATCAGACCTTTATCCTGTTATCTGAAGCTAGCGACTTTTAGGCTTCAGTTTCTTGACTTGACTTAACCACATTCGCATGCAGAATGTGCTGATATTTAGTGGAAATCATTCTTGCCTCAGACTCCTGTGCCACTGGCTGCTGGCAGTCCCAAAGCAGAATAAATAAAACTGCAATCAGAGCTGCTGCAAATGAATTGTTTAATGGAATACTCTCCAGACATACCTTTAGGTAGTAAAGAAGGGTAGGACCTATACCACGAGGGGAAATTAGAGTGGAATGTTGAGCCTAGAGCCAGATGTGCATTCAAATTTGACAAACAGGCAAATGATCCTAGCAGGCTTTTCTTTGAACCTATAAATAAAGAAAAATAGTAAATTGCTTTAAACAGCAAGTAAAATACAGTAACCACGGCTAAAATATATTCATATTCTTGTCTAATATTAACAGGTTTGTTTAAGCAACTCTGCATGGTTGAATAGTGTAGACCTACCACCACTTCTATAGTGTTGAGAAATTTACTTTTGGAATATAATGGGTTACAGATTACTAGTTAGTGTTAAATAAAACTAACTAATAAAGTTATAAATAAACTAATAAAATATAAATAAACTAATAAGATATAACTACTGTGATTACTTAAACAAAGTAGCCTAATGTAACATTACATTACATTAGATTACTTTTTTTGTTGGCAAATGAAAAGCAGCAGAATTTTCAACAAGATAAAAATGAAATCAGCCTTCCTGGTGTGCATTACCCCAGGAAGGTCTGGTATTGCGTAGGAGCAGTTTTAGGCAAATTGGGTGGCTTTTAGTGCTGAACAGGGATCCAGTACGTTGAAAATGGATGAAAAGGGGAATTTCGTACACAAGTTAATAATAATCCTTTCCTAGCCTATGTAGGGTAATGGGGCCGGAGATTAGGCTATGTCTAACAGCCACTGCATACCCGTGTTTGTTAGCGTGTTGTTGCAAAATCAGCAGAAACCATTTTATGCAAGCAAACTGCATACAGGGATTCTTTATTGTTGGGTTCAGACATGATAATCATCCAAATATCTTGCATCTTGACCCGCACTGTGCCCTGATTCAGTGCTGCCAAAACTCTGCCCTGTCACTGGCCCTGCGCTGTGTGAAAGGGGGAGTGGCTACAATAGAGCAGAGAAAGCCAATGTGTGCTTCTTTTACCAATATATTTAACAATAAGGTTTGCATTACTTATCCAAACAACGTCAAACTTGCCACTGAACTTACTGCCCGTAGCAAAGACAATGTCAAGTTTGAAATCAATTGGACTAACGGTTCGAGAGATATGCAAATAACAGACACACAGACAGACAGACAGATGTTCCTGTAATTTATATAGATAGAAAGAAGATAAATACCGGTAGATAGATAGATGTTACTTAAATAGGGACTTGACTCATAACTAACAGGAAACCCCTTGTTACAAGCTTATTAAAGGAAAACCGGCAGAGTTCTCCTTTAAGGTCTTCTATCTCCATTACAGGAAATGAGTCTTGTTTGGGAATCTTTCATATTTTATTTCAGCTGAGTGCTGTAAGCATTTCTAATGGCTTGCTCTGCCAGATAGACATGGTCCAGAGCCATGCAGACGGAGAGCAGTGTAGTTTATATTACATGTAGTGTATGATTAAGAAGAAAGAAAGAAAACAGGCACATTATTGACAATAAACGACAGCTTACACTCACAGCAGAAAAAAAACTGCTTACAAACAAGCTGGGAACTGTCCTAAAATAGTAACATTCAGGAGCTTGAGACATCAGAATAGATATATCCCATAAACCGAACAGTTGGGTATTAGGTCATCTTTGGTTAGTAAGATTTCTCTTACTAAATTAATAATGTAAATTAATAACTTTTGAAGTATAATTGAACATAAAGTTCTGGCCTCGTGTGATCAAGTAAGATTAAAAAAATGTGCAAACTAAAGCAACAAATGTAACAACCATAATAAGATGGCTAAAACTGCACTCAAAAAATTATGCAAATAAAAAGCAACACACAATGATACACTTGAAATATACATATGATCAATATATGTCATATCACTCCTCAATTACATGATCAGTCAACTTGCAGGACAAGTTACAACTACATAACAGTTCCATTGTACACTCTACAACTGTACAGTGTACAGTTCCATTGAATGCTGTCTAGACATCCTGCATTTTCCATAACATTAAAAATACCTCCAAAATAGTGTGCAAAACAAAATGTAACTGCACTATTTGCCTGAAGTCTCATGCTTTTCTTCTAAAAGTGAATTTGTCACCTTTCTAGCTTCTGGCAGAACTGATTCTTAATACTGATGTTTCTCATCCCCTACATCTCTCACCACCAGATAACCAGTTGGCTAAATTCAAGGCATACATACAACTACACAAGGGTGAACAAGACAAAGACACAACATGTGAATTAGAACAAGGTCAGACAATAATTGGAAGACCGCCACTCTGCAGTTCCTGTTTTGAAATGGGGGCAATGCTTACTGAAATGAGGCCCAGTAAACAGGAGTGAAGCCAGTGGGTAGGGCCAGGCGTGGAGCACGAAACGTCTTTTGGCCTGAGTTCATCCGTCAGTTTCCAAAAGCTTACACACTGCTATTTAAGTGAAGTGCAAAACTGCATCTGTCAATCACTGGGTATGAATTACAAACAAAAATAAACAAACAAACAAACAATGGATATCAGTTCATCACTGTTGCACTTGCTGAAATGTCTCTTTTGTGGTTGTCAGTAAAACAAAGGCACGTGCGCAGGGAATGAGGGAGGCTGCGGGCGTGATGGGTGGGTCGGGAAGTGGACACAGATCCGTGGGGTCACTGGGGTCTGTAGCCACTCTGTTGGGGCATGTACGGCGGACGGGCTAAACGGGCATCAGCGGGCTGCTCGGCGGGCTGCTCGAGCGAGGCCTCCTCGGCTGGACAGAACTCCAAGGAGCTGGAGTCCAGCTCGTCCTGCTCGGACGGGTGCTGCCGATGCATCGGACTACCTCCGACCCCGCTGCTGCTGCTACCACCGCTGCTGTCGGCATCACCGAAGCCGCGGTGCCGCCTGAATAAGCTGCCCCTGCCTGGAGGGTGGTGGTGGTTGCCACTGCCCTCCTGCTGCTCCTCGCAGTCCAGTAGCGGCTGTGTGGACTCCGAGCGGGCAAAGGTGTGTGCCGAGGCTGCGGTGGCAGACGTGGCTGGCGAGGAGGAGGAGGAGGAGGATGAGGAGGAGGAGGAGGCTGCGGCAGAAGAGACGGCTCCCGCCGGCGTCTGGCCCTTGTAGCCCACCACGGAGGAGTACTGGACGGTGCTGGCTGTAGTCTGGCCTGAGTCGGCCTCGTCGCTGTCCGAGACGCTCTGGCGGGGCGAGGACATGCACGAGGAGCCGCCGATGCCGCTGCTGTGCTCCTCCGACAGGTACTTGTCCTTCTTGAGTGCTGGAAGCGAGGTCTTGTCCTCGTCGCACAGCGACTTCTGGTCGAACACGTCCACTTCCACAACACTCAGGTCACCCAGCGCGGCCTCTTTGGGCGTACCAGTCTGCAAACATCACACACAAAGACAAAATATCAGTGTCACTGGTAGACTCTTGATCAGGGGTGTCAAACATACGGCCCGCGGGCACGATGATTTTAAACGGCCCGCACGTCAGTCCCTGTTTTTTTGTGCGTCATCCTGTCTGGCAAATATTGATTGACATATATTAATGTTTTCTCTTGACCAATATGTTTGTTCAGACTGAAAATGACACTGCCACATGCCAAAAGGTTGTATTATAAGAACCATTTTGAGGGCTGTGATAGCAAATAAACATGTTTCCATTGATTATTTAAAGGTGCTATAAGCGATGTTACCCTGCATCGCTTATAGCGCCTTTAAAAAGGGTATGAATAATTTTGGACACAGCATTTTTCATAAAAAAGTTTAAAAAGATGAAAACGCTTCTTTTTTTGATTCCATGTTTCTAACACATTGTCTTACAACAATATTTGGCAGGGGTATGAATAACTTTGTTCCTAAATGTATGTAAATATATACTGTTCTGGAAAAAATTAAGAGACCACTGCACATTTTTCTGATGTCATCCTATGGTTGCTACATGAAATTTAGAAATTTAAAAACACACACACACAGCTTACCCTGGCTGATAGGTCTGGAGACCACGTAGCCACAGTGCTGTTGTACGGATCAGGAACCTGGGGCCAGAATTTCTTCTTGAGCCTGAAGACACAGTTGGCAGAAAAAAATATGTTATTATATTACTTTGCTCTCTAGGGAATTAACAACTGTATCTAATAATCTTTAATGCAGTCTTCTATATAAAGTTTGTAAAAGAACTTTAAGTGCCGGTTTCCAAGACATGAACTAAACTTAATCTTTTTTCAGCAGAAATCTTCATTGAAGTTCTCTGTTAGTCTAGGACTACACTAAATCTTTGTATGGAGAACCAGTCCTAAAGGTTTACGGACTCGTTAGAACTCAGATTTGGCCAGATGAAGCCCATATGGTGAACAGTGATTACAGGTGAGAGAACTGAGAAGCTACCATCTCAAAAGCTACCATCTCAACCAACACAGTCAGCTGCTAAGGTTGGTAAGGTATGATGCTCGGGACTCACGTCTCTTTGTTCTTGAAGCACAGCCTGATGAACAGTATGGTCAGGAAGAGGAAGCCGAAGCACACGGACACCACAATCATCTCAATTTCCCCTGGATCTGGGGGGGGGGGGGGGGGAGGTTAGGGTCATCTCATGGACCAAATTCACCGAAACAAAAACTGGCCATGACGAACAGCACTTGAAAGACACATCAGTCCCTGTTCTTTCCTTACATCGTTTTTATTTTAGGACTGCCTTATTTCATGCGCAGAATTCTCTTTAAGAGTAGACTAATAATGTTTATAATAGGGCTGTCAAAATAACTGATTCATTTTGATTAATTAATTTGAGAAAAATTAACTGATTAAAAGAAATAGTGCAGATTAATCGATTCCGTATGACCTTTGACCCTAAGCCGTTCTAGTCAGTAACCATTAGACTGTAAAATGAAGGAGAGAGAAGAAAATGTATTACCTAGATCATTGATTGGAACATTTACTTCGTAAAAAAAACCTAAAAGCCTGATGGTGTTGATAAAAATAAAGAGTTGATTAAAGTCCTCTGCAATGTCTGTAGCAAGGAATTTGCATACCACCGGATTTTGTCAACTCTACTTTTCATTGTGTCCCTTAGGTTATATCTGTGGCCTGAAATGCAATGTATGTGGAAAAAAAACTTCTTCCTGAAGCACTTTTGAATTTATTTCCTCAGCATATTAGGTCATGTCGTAGATTATTATAGCCATTATTTGAACAGTGAAAATAATAATAAAAGAGTTTTTGAACTTTAATGTCACTAATGTTGATTATTCAATGATTCATTTGAATTTAAATATTTAAAATACTTTCACAGCAAAAATTATATATGCGATTCATTTAGATTAATTAATCAGAGTATGTAATTAATTCGATTACATTTTTTAATCGATTGACAGCCCTAGTTTATAAGTCTTCAACGATTTCAATCATAGATGGCGTCCTCTGTTGGATTGAAGTTAATAGCAGTAGGCTACATGTAGGTTTGCAGAAAAGAACCGTGTGGCACAGACTTTCTTTTCTGTTTGCTGTTTTTTCTGATCACGTGGCGGGCCAGATTAACGTAGTATACGGGTCAGACCTGGATGGCGGTCGCCCAGGTCTGCTCTAACGTGAAACCTTTGTATGGTCAGGCTGAGGAGCTGTTACTCACCATATTTTTGGGTGGTCATAGTAAAGGTGGTGCTTCTTGTTGAGCCTGCCGCTGTTGAGGCCACAAGGTAAACACTGTAGGATGTTTCCTTGGTCAAGTCTTTAAGTGTGAAGGAATGCACATCGAGAGGCACCACAGTTTCCACTGGGAAAACATTCAACAGTAAAGAGCCAATGAAGAGAAATACAAGAGGCAACATAAATGACCTGACAAGTTGCTGTCCACCAACAGTGACCTGCCAGATGTATGCGGATAATGCTGCACTATATGTACACACAAAAGACAAAACGCAAGCTGCAAAACAACTAACAGCTGTTATGAGTAACGTGTGGGTTACACACAACTGATCTGTTTTGGTACGGATGAGATACTTCACATCGACTATCCATAATTATCTATAAATATCACTATATAGCACAAAGAATTTATACATTGTATATGTTTTCTTATATTTTCATGCATATTATAACCACAATATAACCAAATTAGAACCACGATATAACCAAATTAGAAGCACCAAGATGTATATAAGATATAATACTAGACAGAAGAACAAAAGCCCCTTTCACAATGTTAGGCGTCATTACTCTTTGTTGCATGCTGTTTTGACTAAATTAAAATGAATAAAATTCAATTCAAATATTATTCTAATGAGACTCATACGACTGTAAAAACGAAACCCATCAGATTAGATCTGCGGTTTACCGAAGCTCTGTTTTTGGTAGCTGAAAAAAAAAAAAAAAAACACTCACAGAGTCTCTTGCCGGTGGCCTCGTAGACGATGGTGTAGTTGGTGATGAAGCCTCGCTGCTTTTCTAGAGGAATCTCTGGCCAGACCAGCTGTGCACTGTTCTTCCATGTCTTGACCAAAGAAGGCTCTGGGACCACCTCTGGCGCTAGACCAGTGAGACAAATGGGATGTTTTACATTTCCATTTATAATATATATTTTATATTTTTGAAAGTATATTTTTGGGGCTGTTTTGCCTTTATTTGGAAAGGACAAGACAGACAGGAAGTGAGTGAGAGAGAGAGACTGGGTGAGATCGGTACATGACCACAGGTCGGACTCAAACCTGGGTCCCCAGTGGGCACTCGGACCCGTTCATGGTATGAACGCTGTAGCCTGTTGTGCCACAGCGCCCCACACATTTCCATTTATATTTATTCAATTAGCAGACGCTTTTATCTAAAGCGGCTTACATGCCAATCATATTACAAGTGGCATTGTCCCCAGAGCAACTCGGGGTTAAGTGCCTTGCTCAAGGGCTCAATGGTGGAAGCCTGGAATTTAACCGTTTCAAGGTGTAAGCTGAGTTTTTTTCCAGCTTTGCCACAACACACATCTTCCCTCACTGGCATGGTGCACTGTGGCTGACCATGCGGGTGATAACTAGAACATTATTGGCTCTTGCCCAAAGCAAACTTGGCTTTCCGTGCAGGTTTACAGATTAAACAAACGTGTCTGATTTAGCTGAGAGTTTTCAGTGAAAATGAGAAGTTGCTCAACTCTCATTCTCTATTTGCCACCAACAGATAGAAAGCAGAGTATATATGCAGATGCAGATGAGCAATTCCCAGGAACTTACGCCCTTCCTTCAGATATGCTGTGATTGTGTTGAGATTTCCAGGTAGAGTAAGGTGTATGACTTTGGTAGAAGACCTCCACCCTCGATGGTAGATAGGGACCACAGTCACGTTATACGGTACAAAGGACTGCAGGTTGCCTGGACACACAAGCAGTCAGGGGTCAGACTCAGGATGAAAAGACATCTTGGTTCCCTCAACATACAGTGCATATGGAAAGTTTTCACAGCCTTTCCAAAAACTTTAGGATGCACCAGAGCTTAATTGCAAGCGTCATAACAAAGGGTCTGAATACTTGGATGGAATATTTCAAAACACTCCAAACACCTATTTTTTTTGTGGAGTGTTGGAGTATTGTGTGTAAATTGATGAGAAAGAATGATTAAAAAATTATTTAAATCCATTTTAAGATGAGTATGAAACATAACACAATATGGAAAACTTGAAAGGGTCTGAAAAACTTTCCTTATGGACTGTACATGTCTCTCATTCAATGCAACACCAAGCTTTCTAACACGTACTGTAAATGGGGAGAATTATACAGATGGAGCAAAGAGCGCAATCAGCCTCTTACTGCATCCAAAAAAAAACCTCCGACTCCCACATCTCCTAGTCACGCTTTCCGAGTGTCTTTGGAAAAGCTCTCACCTTTGAGGTAAGCCTTGGTGGCATTGCGCGGTTCCTTTTGCCAGTTCAACTCCCCATCCACCAGGGACACCCACTCCAGCACGTACTCGACGAGACCATCTTCCTTAGGGGCACTCCACTCCACCCAGAGCAAGTCATCCTGGGCAAACGCAAACGGACTGTCCACGGCAGGAAGCTCTGGAAACACATGACCACAATGACAGGCATGAGGACATTGGCACTGCCCACCAATATCAGATTAGAATAGATTAAACTTTATTGTCATTGTGTATAGGTCAAGTACAAAGAAAACGAAATGCAGTTATTTAGCATATCAGTCGATGCTCATAGAAATTACACAGCCACTGGATGAGCAAAGGTGACACTTAAATTACACATTTTGTTTCCCTAATTTTTATATTTCAAAAATTGACAATGACATGAGACATGCTCAATGTAGAGGTGCTGGAAATGAACCTTAGGTACCTTGACCCTTTAATAGAACAGCCATATTTGCTGGGGGTGATTCCCCCGCAGAGTTTTTTGCAGTGACATTAACATAAGCGACGACACACTGCCTTTGCAAGGTGAAGTTAAACCTTTGGAAAGGCTCTTTATCATCAAAGGGAAGTGAAGATTTTGTAGATTTGCCATCCTCAACCACGCTTATCTCATAATGAAGTATCTTCCCGTTTGCCACCACTGGTTTCTGAGTTAGAGAGAAAAACAAACAAACATGTACAATGTTCTCTGAACAAATGGTTCAAACATACAGACCTACAACCTACAAAAAATTCTAAATATTACACTTAAAGTACAGAAAACTTATTTACTTGAATGGTGGTATGGCTTCTGAAAGAATCAAAATATCCCATATGAAGGGAGACAAGTACACACACAGAACTCAAAGAATCCGAGGTGTCTGGCCTTCACAATTCTGACCAAAAGATGAGCTGAAACAGAAGGAATCTCACTGGCTTTTACCTTCAACAAGAGCTGAACAGTCCTCTGAGCATCATCCAAACGGGCTTTCATCCATAGCACAGGCTTAGTGTAAGGCCCTGAGGGTTGGGGGTGAAGGGAGGAGTGTGCCGAAGCAACATAGGGACACAGATAAGAGTGTGTTAGAATAGCTAGTTGAGTTGCGCCACATTACCATTCAAATAATAAAAGTGTTTTAGAATAACTAATTGATACCATGGTGCCTTTAAAATAACTAATGACAAACGCAGAAGTTACCCTGAAGACCTTGACACTTACCCTGACACTAGCTGTTCGCCATGGTTGTGAAATTAACATATTTAAATTAGACTGTTCGACTGTGTTGCATTATAGTGGAAACTATGTATTTACTACTCATTCAACAAGACACACTACACAACACTACATTTATTTATATGTTTATTTAACAGGGACAGTGCACAGTATAGAGCTCCGGATTGTGTCGTAAAACCGCTAAGAATTGTGGGAATCACGGTATCGGCGACTACTGTACATATAAAAATTCAATGGGTTGGCATGACTTACGTCAAATAGACCTCTTTTTTCCCGCTACTGACAGGTTCAACACGTAATCACAAATGTTGGCCAACGTGGAAAAGATCTATTTATATATCACTATGTCTGTTTTACCCAGTGGATATAAAGCAACTTAATACGAGTGTGGCAGTAGTAAGTTACAGCTTCATAACATCAGTAGGCAAACTGACACAGCCCAGAGAACAGAAGCCAATCTACAGCATTTAATGGTCTTTATTTTATTAAAGTAACACTCTGTTGCCTACTTGTACATCTTGTCGTTTTGAAGAAGCTCACATTTGCTTACATCACTGTCCATTTGTTTTCTTATCTCTTCTTGACGCTAACTACTTTCTCATCAGTAATCGCTGTACCTTCCTTTAGCGCACCAGCAAAATGGCCGTTGCTACCCAACCGTGATGCAGTCGCCCGAACTCTATACCACCGAACCAGATTATAGAATAGAGGCTCTTTTACATCTGTTGTCCCTTGGCAGGAGTTGATGTTATTGCTTATAGGTATGCAGTGTCAAAGCACCTAACTCACAAAACAATGGGCCACGAAAAAGATACCAAAACAGGCTGACCAGGTGGCTTGGCTACTCACGGTCCTCTGGAGTGCTGGCGGTGGCATTGCGGCTCCAGTCGCTCCAGTAGCCCAGGTCTTTGTTGCTCTTACAGCGCACCTGCACCACATACTTGGTGTACGGCTTCAGGGCCTGGAGCCGGAAGGAGTCCATGTAACCTTTGGTGTCCTCCTGAGGCACCTGCAGCAGTGGGCAAGCAAACAAATAAATAAAAACATAAGAGAAACAAATAAACAAACAAACAAACTGTGTACTGGCCTTTTTGCCCTTTTTAATGTAAATCAGTAGATGATGTCAGAAAATAAATATGTCTTGTAGCATGCTATTAGCACTGCATTTCATTGTACTGGTTGTCCTTACTTGTGCAATGACAATAAAGTTGAATCTAATCTAATAGAATATTGGGTACACTGTAGGTTTGGTTGAAAAATTTAAGTCAAGTTATATATGTGTGTGTGTGTGTGTGTGTTTTTGTAGCTGGTTGCATGGTTTTATATTGATATAATGCATGATTTCGTTTTTAAAAAACAGTTTGCATCAGTCTGCTACAGGCCTTATCTTAATTTGCCTTTGAACACATACTTGAACATACATGTTCAATAAAAGATACTGATCAATCAAATTAAGGTTAATGAGTCAGTCAAATGAAAGCAAATAGTTAATAGGATAAAACCCCTTGAGATGGGCCACCTCATTTTTGAGGGGGTCCTTCATAGGTACAAACAGAGAGACAATACAGCAAACAAGATAAGTCACAGATACACAGATACAGGCCAATCCCAAAGTGAGCCCTGAGGACTAAAGACTAAAGACTCACAGACTTAATTGATCTCAGGTGCTAAGTGAGTGAGTGTGTGAGGCCACATGGGCTCAGATAGGTATAAATGGGTTTGGGACAGCACTTTACGAGATCACATGTTACCTTGGCGATGTTTAATAACAAAGATCTTGCTGATACTTTTACGGTTTGGGAATTTTAATTTTAAAGATGTTGGTTTTCACACGGCCAAGGCACAGGAAACAACTGCCTGATTCCACATTGTTTCAAACTGTTGTTTAACAAGCTGGTCGTGTGTCATGCTGTTGTTTACCTTTGTAATTTTCGGATTTCCCTATGGTCTCTGCAGTAGACGTCACTCACAACACTTTGAACTGTGGGTAATTCCCTTTGGTGAAGTATGCACTGATGCAGACTCACGGAAAGGGCTCGGTAAGTGTATACTCAAACCCTCAAGCCCTTTTAAATGCGACAATGGGACAGCCCTAAGCCCTTACCAATTTTGCGAGAACGTGCAGCAAAATCTGTGAGTCTAAGAGTCCGGACTTTGGGATTGGGCCTACATATTCAGGCAGAAGCTCTCCAACACCTAACCACATCCACACCCACAGGACCACCAACAGTTATACAGGTTACAATAAAATTTAAGTAGATACACAACAATAGATGTTGGCTACATATGACCCTGTACTAAATCAAAGCCTGCACCTGCACACTAGGGAAGAAGAAAAGAAAACTTCAAAATTAGTTAGAAGCAAGAGCAGCTTGTTTGCAGATATGTCAGAAGAGATGACTTGAAATGATGGAAAGAGGTGATCTAAGATCTAAGTTATTCCAGTCTGAGGGGGCTTTAAATTGAAAAGCATGTCATTGCCTGGTATATGCACTACAACGCTTTCCCCTCTTTACATGGACGGTTTCACCGGTTTCACCTCTTTGCATGGACGCAGGGTTTTTTTTTTTACCGGTGTCGTTAAAGGTGTAAAAGTAGTACGAAAAAATATACCCGTTAGTTTTGTGTGGATGTGGCCTAAATGAGAAGGTGCTGCCACCTATAGGGCTATTTAGAGTATCAGAAAAGGAAAAATCTAAGGTTTGTGAACTGCTAATAGAGGAAAAGAGCTAGTTGAAAGCATTAGCAATTCTAGAAGGATCTCTTGTAGTAGGGTCATTGACTAATTTTTAAACAGGGCTTTTATTGAATTCAGTGACTAAACTATTAAGTTTCTTCCAGAATTGCTTGGGATTTTTTTAAATCGCTAGATAAGGAGTTATTGTAGTAATTGGATTTGGCCGTTCTTGTTTTTGTTGTACAAACATTCCTTAAAGGTGCTCTAAGTGATGTTACATGGTTTCTAAGCTAAACATTTTTTTGTCACATACAGCAAACATCACCTCACCATTCGCTAGCTGCCTGTGCCCTGAATACACTGTAAAAAAAACGTGGTCTCTATGGACAGCCCAGGCTTGAAAAACGGCAACAAAAACAACTTGGTCCAGCCTGGATCAAAAACTTGACTTAAAACATAACAAACTGTTCCAGCCAATCACACACAAGATGCGCATTTAGGAGAGTTTCAATTGCACGGGAGGGAGTAGCAAGCTAGCTCTCTATTTTGTTTGAACATCATCTAAGTGACGTTACCCAACATTGCTTAGAGCACCTTTAAGTTTGTTTATATGCACTCCAGTCAGCAGGGTCCTTTGTTAGGTGGTATTTTTCCCAGGCCTTGTCTCTTTGCTTAAATAGACTTATGAGATCGCCATTAATCCAAGGTAAGTGTCTACTCTTGACCTTAATTGAAGGTATTAGGTGAAACTTATTCCAATTTTTGTTTATTAAATCTTGAATGAAAATTTCAGTGTTGATGTTTCTACTCTGTCTTACCTTGATAACTCTTGGTGGCAGGCGAGGTACTTTAATCTTCCAAACACAAAAAATAATAGAGTGATCACTGAAGCAGTCTGATAATACCCCAGAGTATATAATTCTATCAGGGTGGGTGACAAGAATCCAGACCTGTCATCAACTCGAGTAGGTTCACTAATCAGAGTTATACTCTGGGTTCTCTCTAGGTTCACTAATTGGAGTTATACTGTCAAATAAGTTTCTGTCGCTAAGAGGTTTTTAAAAAACAGTTTGCATCAGTGTGCTACTGGCCTTATCTTATTTTTCATTTGAACACATACTTGAGTATACATGTTCAATAAAATAATAAAAATACTGATTAATCAAATTAAGTTCAATGAGTCAGTCAAATGGAAGCAAATAAAAATGATACAGAACACAACTAAACAATAATCTAGACATCACATTCAATTCACTTTCCATGAATTAAACACATACCTCAGTCCAGGTGTGAGATCCCTTCTCACAATACCTAATGTTGTACTTCAACACCACATAGGTTTGGTGAATGGATTCCGTCCACTGAATGAGAAGTGACATTGGGAACACGTTCTCTGAAGTAACCTTCACCTTGCTTGGTGGATCTGTTTTGACTGCAAGAACAAAAATATATTGAATATGAAAGCAATGCAATCAACAATCAACACTAATTTGGTAATTTACTGGCTGCTTGTTAAGCGAATTGCCAGTCACTTACTCAAATTTTCTGATTCTTGCATGAGGGGATCAGAGGTGACCTTCCCCAATCTATTTTCAACCTCCACCCAAATCTTCAGGTCGAGATGGTGTGGAAAGATTTCCAGTGCCATTGTCGCATGGCTCTTGGTCGCACTTCTGTTGTACACCTTCCCTGAACTGTACAGAAACCTTATAGTTAAAAAAAAGCTAAAATTGCAACAGCAACCTCATTTCATTATTGGCTTCCTTTTATCCTCATATCGGTATTTGATTAGCTTATACAGAAGAGCAAAAAAGTGTCCCTGTTATTTTATTTTACTTACTATTCCATATATAGTGTGTATTTGGTGTGCATTATAGGGTCTCTTGTTCCTGGGTTCCAGTGACAGGTCACATTACTGGATATCTTGGCTCCATCTTGCACTGCCTGGCATTTCACATCTGTGGGCTTTTCTGGAGGATCTGGGGGATCCATACAGAAGAACATCATTATTGGTGAACATCATCTGCTGAATGAATAAATGTAAATGTAGTGAAACCTGGGACACGGTCTCCCTATTGGAGACTGAGCCCTGAGCTCAAAGGAACAAGACATGCTACATATACGGAAATTGTGATCAGAACACCTTCTGTATTTATAAACACATTCAAATGGCATGGCTACCACTAAGTGTCTGTGAGAAGAACAATTAAACACACAACAGCAGTAAACAGGTATACACTGTTAAGTTAGCGAGAATGTTAACTCACAGCCTTTATCTAGCAAAATCCCATAGGTGTTGGAGCTGCAGTTGGTGTAGAACGTGTTTTCGCTTGGAATAACACATTTGAAGAAACCCATCATATCTTCCGTCACGTTGACTGTGATGCTACCCGCGGACTCGTTTATCCTCCTGTAGTACTCTTTTGGGAGGCTCACCGATTTAAGACCATAGGTCCAATATATGTTTTCAGCTTTGAGATCCTTATGGTGCAGGATGCATGTGGCTGTGAATTCCTTTCCGAGCTCCACGGGATAGCCAAATTTATTTCCCGAATCGGGGACGATCTCTATACACTTCCAGGCTGCTCGAGAAAACAAACACGACACTCTGGTTAACTTCAATTAAAAATAAGAAGGCACCAGACACTGAGGCATACTTACCCAAGAACTCAAGAGAGGCCAACAGATCAGATGCTGCTAGGGATGCACGATATATCGGCGGCCGATATATTATTAGCCGATAAGTGAAAAAATGAAAATATTATTATCGGTCCGATAACAGAATTCTGGCCGATAATTTGCGCCGATATTTTTTAAAGTCCTAATATAGGCCTACGTAAGGTCCGTCTGGCTACACTGAGCTAGCCTACTTGACCTTGGTTGGCTATACTTTTTCCTCAATATAATGTCAGCGGTGTGAATGTATTTCAACACTCTAACAAAATCTGTGGATATGCGTTCATTTGGGAATGATCCGCCATTTAACCTTAACAGAGCGGAGCTCAGCCCTATCTAGAGCCGTCTTGTGCTGGTGTGTTTGCACTTTACCGCGCTGGTCGGGGAAACAAATAAACAAACTCGTTAGTGGGACGAGTACATAAGTAGGCCTAGTTCTAAGTTGTGTTTTAGTATTATATTTGCATTACTTTAGCTTGGGTTTTGTATTATTACCTAGAAATATGCTAACCATTCGTGCTTCAGTTCCAGACAGGTCATCATAATAAGTTATTAAAACCTTCGGGGCTAACGCTTTTCATTTCTGCTGCAGCAGGTTGTGCGCAACAGAGTAGACGGACATAAGATACAGTCATTTCTGCTGCAGCAGGTTGTGCGCAACAGAGTAGACGGACATAAGATACAGTCTTAGGAGTTGCAGCTTTATTCAGTTACCCGCAGTTGAAACTAAACCTAAGTTTCCCTCACAAACTCTGATTTGGTCGCTATACTGTAGCTTATTCCAAGCTGAGCCGTTTATGAGCGTTTAGTCCTAAATGAAAACGATTCAAACTCTCTAGCCACTCACTCGCAATTCACTGACGTCAGGTTCACTTAAAGGAGCCACACATACTGTAGGGCTAGGCTACTGTTATGTTGTTGACTGCCGTACTATTGAGGACTATGTCCATCATTTGGTGGTAGGTAAAATTACTGCAATAAAATTATGCTTATTAAATGCTTTCCCCAAATCACTTTTCACAATTTTTTTTCAAGAGTAATATTATCGGTTATCGTATCGGTATCGGCCACAACAAACCAATAAATATCGTTTATCGTTATCGGCCCTAAAATTCCATATCGGTGCATCTCTAGATGCTGCTCAAAGAAAGTATCAAAAGAAAGTTCTGGAACGTACCGTGCACACTGGGTAGCAACAACACAGACAGAAGCCAGAGGAAAATGGCCATGATGTCTAAGGTCCTGCAGGAGACAAATTCAACAGTTAAATGCTATAATTTCCCACCTATTAACTGAAAATATATATTATAAATAAATTATAATAAATTAACTTATACATTAATTTCGCTAATTTCAGCTATGAGGTTAAAGGAGAAATCCAGCGATTTTTCACACAGATATCCGTTTCTCGAGGTCTTGAGGTGAACATGGGGGCTCATGGACATGCCCCCAGAGTGTAGCGCTGTAGCTGCCTGGCTGCTTTAGCTGTTGGAACAACTCGAGGTAGGTAAAACCAATTGTTTTCATTTTTTTCGTACCAACAGTACTCGGTGACCTTGAGAAACAGGAATCTATGTGAAAAATCGGCGGATTTTTCCTTTAAAACACGGGGCGGGCTCTACATGGGAATGCATTTCTTTTCTTCTTTCTGATTAAAGCACGATTTGATTCTTTTTTTTTTTTTTTTTGCGTATTGTCATGCGGTTTATTCACAACAACTTATATTATTTTTGTTTGACTGAAAGGAGGCATAATGGGCTCCCTCATATACTGGCACAGCACACTGAATAGAAATGTATACCAATACAAAAAGTACATATCTGAAGAAGTCATGTAGTAGTGATAAATGTACACTTAGGGATAACCAAATATGTCCAACCAAACAGTGCTGGTGGTAATAATTATTTATTTCAAAGAAACTCTGTCCGAAACCAACACTACATCAAGGCAGAGGCACTACATCAAGGCACTACATCAAGGAAGTTAGCAGTGTTTAATGAAAACTGACAAAAGAGAATGGAGCACTGGAGAATGGAGCTTTTAATCAAGTTGTGGTTGGGTGTTAAGAAAGAAAGCTAGACTTGTTTGTGGTGGAGCTCAGTGCAACACCAACTTTTCAACAACTCTGTTCCTTCCCTGAAACAAGTGCTTTAGTCATAAAGGGCTGAGAACAGGCCTCCCCAGGGGCGTAACTGTGACTTACTGTGAAGTTGTTGGAATAGACAGACACAGTTTGTAAAACATTACTTTGAGAATATACAGGAACAAAACGTCTACGGGTGAACTTTCCTACGATATGCCCACCACTGTTGGAAATATTGTGATATATGTTTACTTCTTAAACCTTGCCTAAATCCCTAAGTTAATTTTTAAACTATGCCATCACCTTACATAGCATAGCATCCTCTACTTGCGGTGATCTCTTATTGAGGTAGCCTAAGAGACAGATAGGTAAACTGAACAAACTAAGGTGAATGTTCTTATTTGACAACTTGTACACCCAATCACCGATCTTAGAATAAATCCACATTATTAAGCATGGAAATCCACATTTGGTTATAGTGTCACATTAGGCCAACCTGCCACTAGATGTGAACTACTACATACACATCCCAATAACTCAAGGCACGACGACAACAACAACAACAATGAAAAACCAATGTTGCCTTAAACATATTGACGGTCATTCTGTGTACTGGTGGTAATTTCATACTCTTCTAAATCAGACAGTATCCAGATAGTATCATTAGGAGTTGAGTTTGCATTACCCAGTGTGCCATTTCTCTTCCTTATTTCCTACATATTGTCTAGGTCAGATGGGCAAATGTTAACAGCTGTGGTCGAACAAAATAATGTCTCATCTACCTACAAGAAATATTTAAAATCACTGTTGATTTCTGTCGTTTTGGTTTTCATTTTTACTTATTTTTGACATGCATGTCACGTCAAAGTCCATATTCATCTGATCTGACATATTATTACATGTTTAAGCTGCAAACCCGAAGTGGTCCTCTTATGGATTATTTTATGAATTGATTACTAGACACTGCAGGGGGACTTTTGAAAATGCATGAGAATGGTATTTTTTTTCTGTGACATAGCAGTTCACGTCACCTATCCAGACAAGGCTATGATAACCATGTACATGAATTGTAATCGGGATAATACACAAAGTACAAACCCTCTCATTAATATGGTCACGCTTTAACATTGCAGGCTACATTTCATACGTGTTCTTAGCGATGTCATGTGCTGCATGTTTTTGGCTAATGAAACTAATTAATCTAACTAACACTGTAGCACCTTTTGGGCCTTTGGTCAGGCGGGGCGGGGGCGGGGGCGGGGGGTGTCAATGTGCGCATGCTTTGAATTACAAGGCTAGTTAGCCTGCCCTGTAAAGCTAACTTACCTAGCTCCACTTTTAGCAGCATGAACGGTCACCATTCACTCATCAAATCGTAGGTTTCTTTACATGAAATAATGTCACAGAATAAAACTTACTATGTCTGTAGGATAACGGTGGCTAAGGATAACCCAGAAAACGTCAAAGTCTGCTGCAGCGAGCCAGCTATCGATACCATTGCCAGGATAACGTTAGCATAACTTACAGTAAGGCGAGGGTCTTACTTTCATTTTTCCAATAGCCTACAACAGTTCAAACGACACGCCCAGCCCAGAGTTTATATTTAAATAACAGGACACTTTATATGTAATTATATATTACCTTAAAATCACTGTATATCCTTACTATCCCGCTGATCCCATGTCTGTCCCGAAGAACAAATATATCTAGCACTCTAGAAGCAATACTTCACTTGATGAGTAAACCCCGCCTTGAGTGTGTGCACGCAAAGACAGATACAAGTAGTAATGCATGCGGATCCGGCGGAAGACAGTCAAAAGACAACACACATGATTTACAAATCTACTCAGTCAACGCGAGACAACAAGCATACGTCAGCCCACATTTCCGCTCAACTTTCCCGTCTGTCTCCACCCACTTGACCGAAAGTCATACATTATGTTAACCAGTTAGTGTGGCGTTTGGTTGGCCAGTCTATTATTTGTCTTTGATGAAGTTACAAGTATAGAAAAGGCGCAATATATTCTGAATGCACTCAGGCAAACATAATTTACACAGGGTCCTTTTATGGAAGGCAAAACCTTGACCCCCTAGGTGGGCAAAGAAATGACTCAGTCTTCCAGACCAGAGATCCTGAAGGCAAAGGCAGGGCAAAGAAGATCGTGTCTCTAACCTTCCCATCTGTGCCTGTTTGAATGTATTTATTTAATTAATTTATAAGGCCTTGGGATTTCTATAGGCCTATTTTATAGAGATACCTTGAATAGCCTATCCTACTTTCAATAAATTAATCACTTAAGTGTTTGCTGCAATGGCTTTCTAAAAATCTATAGACTACAATAACCTAGATCTAGTCAAGAGTAGGTTAGGTGTATGTTACAGGGTTAGCTAGGCCTATCTTTTCCCATTTGTGTAGCTACAGTAGGCCTACATTGCCCAGCCTAGAATCATTTTCAGTTGATAAAGCTAAAATCCATCACACAGTCAATTTCAACATAGGCTATACTGAAATCCTGGAATGTGCTATTGTGTACAATCAAAGTCCCTCAATTTACAGGAAAAGTTGGAGAACCTCCTCCATCTGTTGCCTCCAGCATTTACTGGTAAACCAACCCAGGGCCGTTGTTGTAATTTGGGAACTCAAGTGATGATCTGGAATACCAGCAATAAAGGCTAAAGCACTTCTTGTAAAGAACACGATTGGACTGAACAATTCCAGTATTACAGATAGGCCTACCAGTCTTTGAATAATTGAAGCATCCAAAATGTTTCACTTACAATAAAACTGTAATGGCCAAATTGTTCTGGTATGACACATTTCTCTCTGGCTAGAAATCAGGCCCTTTACCATAAACCAATATATTTAGTGCTTATTATTTTTGTATTATAGGCATGATAGTATAAGATAAACATATAGACATTATATAATAGAACATGTAATAGAGGGTTAATGCATTTAATGCTGTAAGTTGCTGTTATTGGCACTAACCCAGCTAAACCCGGATGATTATATTTTCATTTGGAATATTTAGGTCTGTATGCAGGGTAGGAATTTCACGGCGGCCACGACGGCCATGGCCGTCGTAGCCCCTTGGGTTGGCCGTGAGGCCCCTTTGAAAATCAGAGGTTTATAGGCCACGGTGGCCTTGGTGCCCCCTTCTTTCAATATTCTGCTTTGCGTCCTACTAATAGCGATTTATATTTAGCCTGTGGCCTGTCAAAATTATCTTAGCATTCACAGCGCAAATTAATTTAGTCTTTTACGCAGTGGAGAAAGTGACATCGCAAGAAAGAAAGTGCGTCCAAATTCACCCATTCTCAGTTGAACTACTCGCGAAGTAGCCTATTCATCACACAGACATCACAAGTATCACATGAAAGAGCTTTTTCTCAGCTTTTAAACGATGTTTAACCGATAATTGCTGTGTTGAACGGTTCGCGAGAAAAGTAAATAATATAATTCAATTTAATCATACATTCTACTGAAGGTTTTGCGTCCCATGATCTCCCTACCCATTTATCTCGGTAGAATACTTTACGAACCCTTCTTTTAACACATGACAAACCATATATCAGAATAAACAGGAGACCTTACCGAACACAAAGGTGTAAAGCAGTCCCCTGTACAGTTAGCCGTTCCAGAGTAATACAGTTTTGAATTTGCAGTAAAGTTCGACATACATGGATGTCTCCAAATTTAAATTGTTCCACATGATTTCATAACGGGCCAAATACAAAATAAATGTTACAAATATCGCCTAGATATTGGTAAATCAGAGGACAGCTGACTAAGAGTTTTTGAAAGTAGCCTTAATGATCACAAAATGCTAAGCATGCATCTAGGCTATTTGAGTTTCTTAAAGCTGCGCTGTGCTTACATTGTTCAATACATGATTTCAACAGGCCAAATATAAAATAAATGTTATATATAGCCTAGATATCTGTAAATATTAGATGATCAGATGATTTACAGTTCTGTGTAATATGTCATGTTTCATGTGTTTTGAATGTTTCATACAGTGATGCAGGTCTACTGCAGTGAATAGGCTAAATACAACTTTGATCATTTTTATAGCCTACTACTGTATAGTTAACTTTGGCCTTGGTGCCCTGACATGTGGCCTTAGTGCCCCCCACCAAATATGCCCAACTGAAGGCCAAGTGGCCTTGCCCCCAGAATGGTGAAATTCCAAGCCTGTCTGTATGGGAAGATGTAATGCATTTCTGAAGACCTGGATTTTACTTTCAATAGAATTCTCTTTGGTAACTTGCAATTCAAGTTGCCTTCTAATGCATATTGGCAGTCAAGCCTAAAATTAGTTGGGCATTTGGAGCATAAGACATTCTGTAAGACGTGCTGCATAACTCAGTTGAGTTATTGAGTTTATAATTAAATCCCTTTATTACAAAACAGTCAAATAAGAACTTCAATATATCACTTGAATGCCTTACATACATTAAAGAATAGTTCAACACAGTGCATGCCTTTAGATAGAGTTTTTGATGAGTAAAAATATGTAAAAATAAGAAAGTATCTCTTTAATAAATTGTTATCAAATACTTAAACCATTCTACAAATCATGTCATTTTCTTCTTTTCTGAGCCTATCTTTAACAGAGCAGCTAAGACATTCTGACTTTCATAAGATGAAAACTGAATGTTCTGTTGCAGCCTTAAACCTGATGGTCAGATTACCAGTTTACAAGTCAACCAAGTAACAAGAAAACCTAGAACTGAAGAATTTTCCCCAAAAAAATCTTGTATGAATGAATTGTGACACGTCTTGACTTGATTTGAATTCCAACTACTTCTCGATAAGACTTCTTGGCACAGTCAAGTCCGTTCACACAAGAGCAAAAAAAACAACAACAACATAATCTCAAAAATCTGTTGTGTCATTGCATGCCATTAGCTGCTGCGCATTATTGTCCCACGTTAGCATGAGGCGTCACAGTGGGCTTAGAAGGCGAAGGACTGCGTCTCCTCAGTGGTGGGATCGCAGGAAGGACTTGCATGCTCCGTAGGGGTTCTCCGACTGCTGCGGGCGGCAGGGAGCAGAGGGACTGGCTCTGAGGGAGTCCTGCTTTGTGCTGCTTGGGGGCGTTTGGAGGAGGCAGGCTGACCAAGCCCCGGCCGAGGGAGCCAAGAGGCAGGGATTTGGACTTCTTCACTCCCTGAGACACCTGGTCAGGTGGAAGGGAGACTGAACAAAATAAAGATTATTTTCATTAGCGCTATTATGTTAATAATCAGCTATTGATGTTACATGATGTGATTGCTAAATGATGGCCTCTGTAATCTCACACAGGTTGGATTTTGGACTGGACTGAAAGATGTTTTAAATCAATTTATTGTGTGTCTGTGTGTGTGTGTACCTACCTCATATACATACATTTCTACCTAAGTTATCCTGAGGTGTACAATGGAGGACATTGTACATGACTAGTATGGATGTGTGTGATCCCTTTTCCACTTTGAGCAAACATGTAGTACTTACATCGGTGAGTACAGTGGTCGCGTATAGGTGCCAGGCTGTTGCGTGCTAGGCCAGACTCCCTCATCCGCAGGCCATTCAGAGGTAGTAGGTGTGTGTTTGGAACTGTGAACAATATCAGTAGAAAGGGGAAAAAAGGTTCAGAGATTGAGACTGAGAACATGGTTTTTATTTCTCATAATCAGGCCACCATCTGGAGCCTGCGAGCTTCCACTATTGGTAATGTATTACAGCATTCTGGAATTATTGTCCTCTCTTTTACCAAACAAAAAAGAAGAAGTGCATATGTGCACTTATCACAGGATGTGGTTTGGGTGTATCTACTGTTTTGGTACAAGACGGGGCAACAGAGTGGTGGCTTAACTGAACTAAAGGCTGCTCAGACACCCCTGCTAATCAAAATTATCTGAACTATGCGCATCTTAGTGTCTGTGCACAGAATTCTAGTGTCAAAAAGTCCAATAGGTGTTGGAGAAAGCAAATTTGTGATTTGCAAAACATCAGACTGTGTTGGTGTTTAACTTTCACAGTGGATATACGGTCTTAGCTCTTCCTGCTGTTGTTGAATTTGCCCTTGACTGTCTTAGTAATGATGATGGATTTCATAGTGTTGTGTTCAGACTACTACACAGTAGTCTGGAGTTAACAGAAAGCAAGCAATGTGTTCTATTGCTAATGAGACACAGTAAGATCACTACACTGGACGGAATGTTTGTTGACATACGTGACAACCACACAAACACTTCAGACGGAATGTTTTCAGTAAGAGGTGCTAGCAGTCAACCATTATTTCTAACAGCAAAGTTTCATACCAAATATAACCACTGCTTTCTATTGGGTATTTTTAGCCAAAGTACTCAAAAGGTCACCTCAATCAAATACAGTGACTAATCTGAGTATTACCTCTTTGTAATCACCAAGACACCAACTATTTTTCTCAGTAACTAACAGATTACAGCTACATTTTTTTTGTAACATAAATGGTATAAAATGTGTTATGCTGTTCAAGCTAATCATGTTGTTTGAATCACTTCAGGTCTGTTACATTTCAGCAGAAGTACCTTGCTCATTTTTTTGAATGTATGGGATTTGTTTTGGACAGAGCACATCTAAGGGGCCTGACGCTTCGTGATGAGTTCGATCCAGCAGTCTCTCAGACGGTGATGATACCCAAGCCTTATGGGTCAGGACTTGACTGGACTCCGTCTTCCAGGTCTGGCCTACCAATTTCTGGCTCTTGTCTCTGCTGTCAAACAGGTCGTGTTCACTCTTGCTCTTCTGAGACCGGTGCGCAAGGTGGCTGATCATTTGGCCGCCCGAATTCCTTTGGACCATAAACTGTGCGCTGGCCAGCAGTGAGTTTCCTAGGGTGATCGGCGGTAGACTCTGTGTGCGGATGGGCGGAAGTCCCTTGATTTCCTTTAAGGTGTGGTCCTCCAGGATCCCCAGCTTTTGTGGTTCGCACGACCTCTTCATCAAGGCCGTTCCGTCTTCTCGTGAGTCTTTCCCAGACGAGTCTGACAGGCAGTCAAACATGGTGATGATGTCGTCCACCTCAGACGTCTCCTCCGGCTGGTGTCGATCATGGTTTGGTACTTTCTGTAGTGCTGCATGAAGCTCCTTCTTTTTCTTACAAGAGAAGATGTTGTTGAGCATGCGGAACTTGCCCTCTTTTTTGCTGGCCAGGTCATTATTCTGGGAATGTAGCTGTCGGGTCGACTCTAACCTGTAAAAATTTATATTTCAGTTAGGTGTGTTTGTAATTAAATATCTTAACCAGTAGCATAGTGCATGGCATGGTGCATTACAGATGACACTATGACTCCATTGCCCCCCAAAAAAGAATAAGGCAAGATATTTTCAAGTTCTGCAGTTATTTCAATGGGGCATTCTGCCATTATAGGTTCCAGAATGTATGTTTTTCCCCTCTACTCATGGTGTAGGAATTAAGTTTGGCATAAATGGTGCTGGCATTAGGTTGTTCACTTCATGGTGCCATCAGATGTGACCTCATCAGCAATTCTGGGGCAAAAACAACAGAGTTCAGTCTTTGATGAACTGCAAAGTCCTGATAAAATCACTTTACATTCAGTGTATGTAGATATTTTGAAAATTATTAATATATATATATATATATATATATATATATATATATATATATATATATATATTAATTATCCTTCTTTTTCATATTGTCACAGTCTTTGTGTGCTGCTATATGAATACTTCTACAGATACAGATAGAAAATAATAATAATAATAATAATAATAATAATTCAACATTTAACTGATAAAAACTGTGTTAACAATAGTAATATAAACTAGATGTGCGAAAATAAATCACACTTTAATTTGTCTCCATATTTTACTCCATCCCCCACTCTTGAAACTTTTGTGTATGCTTGTTTGGCATGCCTGAGTGTGTGTGTGCGGCTGCACAGAAAGTAGCCTACTGGGGCTGAAAAGGTGAATAGATTGTAGAATAGCCAAAGAAGATGTAGCATTGTTATAAAACCTTTAAAATCTCTAAACAATCACAAGTAGGGCAGTTCATCACAGTTCATCCATTGCAACTGGATTGATGAAAGGTCACTTACACCTGTAGGCTACACTGTATTTGGGAAAAGCAAAAGGTATCAGCATAATGTTATTTATTTATTTATTTATAAACAAAAACATCTCTGTCAGTTCCATGCCGTTTTCAACAGCTATCAAAAACAAAGGTCATTTTTGGATGGATGGATTTTTTGTTAATGTTTCTTCTTCTACATAAGATTTTAGTCATCTTTAGTTCATGTAATACTTTATTGTCAATGCACAAATTAAGTAACAGTAGTCTGAAACGTTATTGTTAATGCACAAATTAAGTAACAGTAGTCTGAAACGAAATGCTGTTTTACATCTAACCAGTGGTGCAAATAACTGACATGTCCAAATGGGCCTTCGCGTCGCTAGACTGTCAATACACATTTTAACGGGCCAAAGTTGAAGAGCTGTTGTCCGTTATTGTTCGTGCAAATATAAGCTGATTCATGTTCCCTTGCATTGTGTAACTGAGGTCCATGGCTAGTCTGGCTTTCACCAGACCAAGCTCAATCTTTTAAGAAATCAAAAACCCGATATTGTTTAATTTTCCGATTGAGATATCCACGCTCTGGCTATTCTAAATGCAAAAATGCATCAGGGAGTTATGACAAAACTGTAACTAACAAACTAGATCCTAATAGAAAGCTGTTAGCTTCCCTAAGCTACAGGTAGGCTTATAAGGTAGGCCTATTTACAACATAAATTGTCAATAGGCTATGCTGGCGACACAAATAAAATCTCCTTTGGAAACCAATGGCTTACGCCTTACAGTATCAAGCGGACTTAAACTGCCATATCGTGGCGAAAAGTTGTAATAAAATTCACGCAGCTCCACGAGTCAAGGAAAGCGCGAATGAAATAGCCACTTCTAAATGGGACCCACTACACAGTAGCTTAAGGTGTGTTGCTAAAGCAGCCATAATGAAATGAAGGTGTCATTGGATACTTCACACACACGTGCTTTTTAATTTCACAGACTACAACTACCAAGCTGGAATCAAAGCACATCGATTCCCCTTTCACACCCTGCACGCACTTAAAACAAAATAAACAGGCGTCTCAGTCTCACGCATGTATAGGCAAAACTGTATCAGACCGGTGTAACGTTGGTAAATCTTCCATTGCACAGAATGATTTTTGTAGCACGTGCAACAAATGACAGTCTAAAGATACAATTACAGTGCTGCTATCAATTTGCTTGGTATAACCGCATTTATAGTTTTCTACAAATGCAATCAATAAAATTGGCCTCCATCACTCAACCAACGCTAACGGTAACATTACCTAGGTCCTTATTGATATTATAAGATTAACGTACCTGCAGTAAAAACCAAGCATGTCCGATAAACATCCTCAGATTTATTTCGGCTTCAAGAAGAAATGGAAATTACATTTCATGTGAACATCAACAACATCATACGTCTCACTGCAACGACGCGCCATCTAGTGGACAAACGACTACTTATCGCCAATACTGGAAATGCAGCCATGATGATGATGATGATGAATATTTATTTTGGCTTTCTTTTAATCCTACTGAATTTGTAATTATGTATCGGCCGTTCTAATACCGATAGTATGTGGGTGCCTGTGTGTGTGTGCATGTGTATATGTGTGCACCGCCATCTACAAGCCAATGAGTGTACAGTCACTAAATGTACACATAACCTAATTTTATTTAGACCCCCCCATGGATGAAATTCTACGAAACTTGGCATACCCCCAGAAAAGGCCAGGTCAATCATACACATAAAATTTGGTGCAGTTCTGAACATCTTAACTGAAGATAGGGGCGATTAAAGCAGAATAATATTGCATTTTCAGGGTGGGTTAGTGGGACGAAACTAAATTTTTCCGTAAAAGTCTAGTGGGGCTACATACCCACCTAATTTTTAGTGCCCCGGTGGTTCAGTGTCCCGGGTATCGTTGACCAAAAATTCAGGAAGCAGATGACGGGGAAAAAAAAAAATAATAATAATACAATTTTTAAAAAAAAAAAACCTTTGACAATCCCTATATGATATCCCTATAATCCCTATATATAAATATGCAACAGCAACATTGTTCCACAGACTGAGGAAGTGAAACTTTCATGTGTAAAAATAAAACTGGTCTAGCCCAAGAGGGCCTTTAATCTCAGGGGTCAGAGGAGAAGACAACGTTACACTATAGCTGCAAGCAGCAATGTGGGGCTTTTGTGAGGCTTGGTCTGAAGACCACATATGCAAATTTTTGTGAAAAGTGGACAAAATGTGAGACCTGTGGAAACTTTTTTGATTAAATCCAATATGGTGAAAATCCCAAATTGGGATTGGGGTGTGTGGAACTCGAAATTTGAACTTGAACGGTACCTAATTTTTTAATAATGGTTCAAAAGTTACAGGCGTTGATGCAACTCCAACTTTGACCCTTTGGTGTGGCAGTGGTTGGTGGAGCACTGAATGAAGGAAATGTCTCCAATCAATGTGCCGGATTTGACACTTTTACCATACAGTTCTGGGAGCTACCATAGACTCCAATGACAAAGAAAAAAGACGAATAATAATAAGAAAAGGTAGGCACATAATGGGTGCCTTCACAGGTTCACTGCTAGGCCCCGAAACCTTTAATATACTCTGAGGGGGAAGGAAGGGCACACAAGGGAGGTATTTTAGTTGATGTGAAACTGGATGCTGAGTTTGATAAAAATACACTGCAAATTACAGCAGTTTCAAACTCCAAATAGCAACTCAATGCAATAAATGCACCCCCTGATCACAGCACATAACAGCTAACAGTTTCCCCAGATTATATATCAAATTTTGTGACCATACACAGAGGGCAATAAATGCAAAATTAACAACAACAACAAAACAAGCAAGCAACCCAGTAAACAAACAAACAAACAAACAAAAACACTGCCTGTCCTACCTGTTCTCAGTGGAGAGAAGTTTGATGCAGGCCGTGTGGCCGCAGTACATGGCGTAGGTCAGCGGTGTGTTCTCGTTGATGTCTCTGGGCTCTGGCTCAACGCCCAGCTGCAGAAGGGCCTGCACACAGTCCACTTTGCCTGCTGCTGCCGCCCAGTGCAAGGGGGTTCTGGTGCACGCACACACATAGAGACACACACATCTTATTTGTGGCCCTGGAGGACACACTGCTGCTAAAATATGGGGTAATACTCATATGTATCCCAAGCCACCTTTGAAAGTGATCTGATGGAATGGATAATGTGTACTGAGGGCATTCATAACTGTATTTAAAGGTGTCAAATCACTATCAGACAGTACATTTCTAATGTTAAAGCACAATGTTTGGTCATGTGAAGGACAGATAAATATGTGTCTTTCCCACCAGCTGTCCAGGATATACATATGCAGCTCTGCATCCAAGGTAGGAAACACACAGCAAAAAAGAAAGAAAATCTTTCCAGCACGACACTGCAAACTATATCGCCAAAACACACCAGGTTTGGCATATCTTGAACTTAGTTAGATGCTACTGTAGTGCTCCTATAGAAGGGGAAAATACACGCACCGTTTCTTTTCTACATATTCTTGTCCTAATAAAATCTTTTTCTTTATTATTCCAAGCACTATTCTTGTTTCCTTTAAAGTTTTTAATGTGTCTTTTCCTGTATTTTGTTTGTGCACAAAGTCATAATTTCAGCTATGAACACTAAATAAATACAATTAACACATTTACTGCTTCAATAAGTTTGTGCATCGACCAGGAGAATGTTTTTGAGGCCCGTTGCCAAAGCACTGCAATGTAAGTGAGACACACTTGTTTCGCTTTACTTTCCCATACGTTGCAGTTAACACGTTATGAAAGAAGATGAAGATTGGTATGACACTTTAGCCACAGGATGTGCTTGCACCACTGCAACATGCTTACAGTACACCACATGTACCTGTGAGATTAGAAATAGTCACAAGCTCAAGTCATGTTACGTTTCTCACTATCCCACGGTGAAGACAAGACATATTTTACCAATTAAGTTCACAGACAAACATAACATTCAAGTAAACAATAAATGAGTAAATAAGAAGGCATTATATTATGTATGTCTGGGCATGTGAAGAAATTGACAATAAAGCAGACTTTGACTTTGATGTTCTTTCTCTAAAACTTCATGGGAAGTACCTGCTTGTGAGAAGCAAAATCCAGAAACAAATCACATGCAAAATAGGCCTTACAGCCCTTATTTGATTTTTGAAATGAGTGAGTGCATCTACCTCCCATAGTATAAACCGACTGTACAGATTTTGTTTTACTTGTTAAACATTGAAGAATGTCAAATAAAAACAAGAACATTAAGGAAAAAATATGTTTTTGTGCTGTCATAATTGCATTCATGATTGAAGTGTTACCATTTAAAATGTCATTTACTCAGTTAGTGAGGCTAGTGACTGAGGCTGTGTTTTTGACAAACTTCCGAGGAATGTGCATTTCACAAGCACCACGTTATCTGATATTGTGATTTGCTGTCAGATAGAAAAAAGAAAAAGAAAAACAACTCTCAAAACCTCACAGCACATACCGCTCGTCAACATCCAGTGCTTGCAGGTTGGTCTCAGGAACACGTGCAAGCTCATAGATGATGTCGCTGAAGCCAGCTGCTGCAGCAATGTGCACGCACGTTTTGCCGTTCTCATCATCGTAGTTGATCACAGACGGGCCAAGATGGTGGTCAAGGATTAGTGAGCACATGAATCTGCTGCCACTCTGTCAGATAAAAAACAGAGCACACATTGCGGTTTCAGACTGGAGCATTTCTCCACTAGTAAACCACTGCTTTTCCTGTTTCAACATTTTCCAGTCTGTGAGTGTCCTGATATGAAACATGTTAGATATAACTTCAAAAGCAGTTCTCAGTATAAGCATCCATTTGACTGTCAGTTGAACTTAAATGATACAAACAGCTTGCAACAAATTTGCAATTCAGCAGTTTGCATCCTTCATATAAAATATTAAAACTCCAAACTCCAAAAACACACCTTTGTTCTGCCAGTTAACCCTAAAGGCATATTTTTTTTGTAACCAAAAAAAAAGGTTTGCAGAGAAGTGTCCTTGTCTAATGCTTCTAGTCAAGTGTCCTTGTAAACGCGTCCTTGCCTAACGAAAAACCTTAACATGCAAACACTCTGTTTACTTCCAATGAGTAAATAGAATGGAAGACAAACAAACGTTTAACCACAAGCCAGCATGTGTTCAACCACAAGCCAGCATGTTTGTGTATTGTAAGGAAATGTGTTGTGTTGTGTGGAAGTGGTTCAGAATGGAAATTAAAAGGTTCAGATGCAACAGTCCATTTTTTATGAATTTACAGAAATATACCGGTATTTATATGTATAATATTTTTCAATTTGATATCAGTCAAGCTGTAGTTGGATTGTGTTGATTTAAATATGTTTGCATCTGAACTATTTATATTGGCTATAGTGGTTATTGGTGTCTAGGGACCGACTCTGAGATAACAAGAGTTTATATGACTTTACAAAGACTCCCCACCCTCAGAAAGGGAGTCCCCATCTCAGCCATCTACATCCCTCAAAAAAAAAAAATACAGTTTTGATGTAAAGGGACACCCCCTACGCCATAGAAAATACACAGCTTTTTTTTTTACTACTTATTGGGACAAAATACATTTAACAAACACTTGAGTTCATGATCTCCAGGGACTTTCAAACACCAGAAATGTTATGCCACTACCAACTGACTAGCAAATGATTCTCAGAGTATCAAGCTACATCACCCTTTGTGAGCAAATAATTATTCCCAAGAAGAGTCACATTATACCCAAATAATAAGTCCTGGGCCAGCAGATCTCTCTCAGGAAGATTAAAAGATAGCTTTCCAAACAGGGGGACGTGCATAAAACTAAACATGCTCAAAGGTTGGTGACAAAGGAGATAGTTGGCCAAATTGCAGTTTAAGGACAAGGTGGAGGACAAGCTGAAGAATGACAGTGCTCACTGTGCTTGGAGAGGGATTAAGGCTATGGTGGGGAATTCAGGACAAGACAAAAAGGTATATATCTGACGAAACCAATTCTGTCCTGGTAGACAAGTTGAGCCAGTTCTAAGATTTGACCCCCACGACTTAATGATGATCTGGCCGAATTCAGAGTTGAGTCAGATTGTTTATGAAGTTAATGAAATGGGTGTCTGGAGAACTCTTGAACAGACAAGCATAAAGCCAGAGGCCTGACTGTATCAGTGGCTGACTGCTTAAAAACTGTACAGTTCTTGTGTGGTATTCTCACATTTATTTTCCAGCTCTCTTTGCAACACAAAAAGGTCCCATGCTATGGAAAGTATCTGTAGTTCTTCCAGTGACCAAGGTTCCACGGTTCTGACCCTTCTGGGGGTCGTTTCTAGAAAAGTTAGCAACGACGTTGCTCAACCACCATGCACGACGCAACTTGCGACCAAACAACGACATTAGGCGAGTTCGACTTGCGGATCTGTGCAGATCTGACTTGATGTGATGCATGCTGGGTTGAACACAATGCATACTGGGATGGACGCAATGCTTGCTGGTTAGAAATTCTGTCCGACTTCTGTCAGCCGGGGAGGGAATTACCACCGTGACACCATGTCACATGACCGTAAAATATCGCGGGAGTCTTTTCTTTTACTGTCTATGGTCTTAGCCTGCAGACAGATCTTGCAATTGCCTTCCACGAGCTGCACGAGTGTGCAGCAAGTATGTAGAGGAGGCTTACTGTAGCAAGCAGTGTGCTGTATGTATGTGAAGTGATGACAGTGATGATGTAAGTTGGAACTTACAGGACAGGCAGACTGTAGCCTGCCTGTCCGGGATGAGCTGCCCTCTGTTGTAGCTCCTCCCTGCTAGCCTCTGAAGATCACGTTTAGGCTACGTAGAAAGCCAGACCAAGTCAGACTCAGTCGAAGTCGAACTCGCCTAGTGTTACACCTGTTTCCAGAAAGCATCGTACCTGTGTCGCAATTCGCTACCTCCGACGTTCGAACACTGTAGTTCCAACAACGTTGTTGATGATGCAGCGATACATATCATTGGTGGAAACAGTGGCAACGTGTAATACCCCACCCCCTAGAAATTCTCGGCCACGGCCTATGTTGACTTTTTTCTAATTTAAACCGAGTGATTAATGCTGGCATTGTCATCGTCATCTGCAAAAACCTAAACCTATTGCAAGTATATAAAACATTTTACTGAAGCCGACCAATATGTGTCATTATTTGTGTTAAATATCTATGTTGGAAAAAATATATAGCCTGGACGAATATCTGGGTCTCATTTGTTTTTAATTGTCTCGTGGTTTAATGGCAGCGCGTCAGTGCACTACGCGCTCGGCCGGAGTTCGCATCCTATCTTTTCTTTTCACCTCTAAGTAAGAGTAGGCCTACGAGACACAACAATAGGTTTTGACCATACATATTTATGTATATAGTTACTCTACATCGAGAGACCATAGGTACAAGACATCCGTCAAAAACAATTGAATCTGTGTCACACTAGTTCACCTGCAGGTAGCGAGAAGCAAATCTCACATCATAAGAAAATCGAACCTACAACGCTGGGATAACAAGTCACCTGCTTTAGCCACTACACCATTTATCACTGAGCTGATTTTAAGAGACTGTGAAGATTATAATAGCTTATCAAAAAGCAAGGCAATACTCGAATTAACATAAATAGCAAGAATGAGGCAAGTAGGGGAGTCAGTCTCTTAATCAAAATAAAGCTACAGGATAGATCAATCATTGAGTCACGAGATAAACATCCACTTCGTAATTTTTGGTTAGGCGGTTGGGAATTTTGGTTAGGCGCTCCGGACACCAACTAGCCTGACGAGCCAGACCCACATTAAAATGTAGGGTCTGGACACTCACCGTTCGCAGTGCTCAGTCCGAGGGGCGGGATAATCAGTTGTCTTTCAAATTCCCTCTGCACGCAATAGGACAGCAGCAGCGCTATGAGTCCCATGCGTTTCCCACCAGCGGAGCTAGTTAGCTAGTTCAAACGTTTGCCTACTTAATAAAAGCTTAACTCGTGTCACACTGTTTGCCAGCAGCAACATCCATCTTATTTGTTTTCAAGTAGCAGGGAATTCAAGCCAAACCGTTGCAACTCTGCCATCAATCATTATGTTAAGCCCACCTAAAGACTCTATACACGATTTCATTGGCCTGATTAAGTTTCGATTTCTGGAGCTCACAAGCCAACGGAGAGTTGCTAGACTAGCCCTGGCAGCAAATGTAATTTGCGGCCGCTAGAAGCGCGTCTAGATTTCTAGGCTAGACACCAACAGGAACTACCAAGGAACGACACAAGTGCGACTGCTAAGGGGCAGTAGTTCAAACGACCAAACGTTGCGTCCTTGCTTGCGATTGAGAGTTCGAACTACCCTTTCTAGAAACACCAAATCCAAGAACGATGGAGCGAACTACCAAGGTTGCGACGCAAGTTAGCAAACGACGCTTTCTAGAAACGAGCCCCTGGTTGTTATATACCTGTTGGTAATTGATCGCCCCCTACTGGCGAATGGAATATACATGGAAAAGTAGGGTACTGTGTGTAGTTCTGCAAGCGGTTTGATTCAGTAAACAACCTAACCTGCATACGGCCTCCGTTTCTTCATTATTATATATCACGGATATAACACTGGTGATGAAAGGTTTTGAGCAGATTGTGAAGAGGAGTCTATTGTCTATGACACAGAGCATGATAGACCCACTCCAATTCACTACCAACCAAGCAAGGGAGTCGAGGATGCCACAGCAACATTGCTGGCCTTGGAATTGGCCACTGGGCACCTGGAAGGCAAGAGGACACATGTGCACGCTCATGTTTTGTTGACTTCTCATCAGCTTTCAACTGCATGCAGCCTCATATTCTAGCTTACAGGCTGATGCAATTCCCAGGCACTGACTTTGGCACTATATGTTAGCTGGACAACTTTTTAATGAGGTTGCAGAGAACTTGTGTGAACAACACTATCATGTGTCCACAGGATCACCTCAGGGGTTTTGTCCCCTCTGTTATTTGAGCTCTACACCAATGACTGCCAGAGTAAGTTTGAATCAAGACATACTGTATCAAGCAAGTATGCTGATGACTATGTGATTATCAGGGCCAGATGTACGTACATTTGCGAACGTAGCGTTATCAGCGCCATGGACACACCACAGATTGCGAACGCTGTCAGACCCAAGTTTCCTTCGTATTTATCAATCGTTCAATCCTTAGTGTAAACTGCGCCTTTCTCTGCCTTTCTCCACCCATAAACGCAATTTACGAACGTTCACAACTGAATGGCAGCGCCTATACAAGCGCAGTTGAATGAAGTTAACTGATGACAACATTAAAAAGAATCAAACGTTTAGTGATCATGAAATAATACCATACATGATAAGATGTAAACAAGCAGGGAGATAATGAAGATCTATTTGTGCACGCAGGCTATGGAAGATTGGTCAAATCTAGCAAGTATAGGAAAGCTTAAGTGAATGACGTGAAAGTGAAAGTAAGACATTCGAAAGGCCAACGAAAGTTAAGGTTGCTTTTGGTAGTACAAATTAGCCTGGCGGGCCATCCTATATCATTGAAATGTATATAGGGTGACCAGACGTCCCAAAAAATTCGGGACAGTCCCGATATCCAAGCAGTTGTCCCGAATCCCGAATCCTGCCCTAATTGTCCCGAATATTATACTCAATCAGAATACTAAGTAGTTATTTTCTGATAAACATTAAAAACTGTCCGTAGAGAGGTTGAGTCGACTGCATGCAGCCCCCGACGGCAGCTAAGTGTCTGGATGCAGCCCGGCTATTTTGTTTCTTTTTGACGTTCTATAATTAGGCGCGAATATGCACTGATTTCGCGAAGCCGAGGACATTGAATGTGCAGGCAGTGCCAGCGTGTGTGCAAAAAAAATACGTCGGAAGTTCGGCCTAATGTCCATGTCGTTTTAACATAATCTACTAAATCTAACAATTATTTTGTATTCTTACTTAATGACCCATAATTTTGGCAAGACTTGTTATTAGCGTTAGGCTATTATCCTTATTCTGAAAGGTCTGATTTGCACTGTTACGCAGTCATTGCTTTTTTTTTTTTTTTTCCCCACAATGACATTTTGAGTTCATGATTTCTCTGTTGTATTTTGAGGCAGACTTGATGTTTGAATAAAAATGTGTTTTGGTACAGGTTACAGGTTTGAAAATTAGCTGTAGGCCTACCACCCCCCCCCCCCCCCAAAAAAAAAAGCGTCCCGAATTTCAGCCAATCTCATCTGGTCACCCTAAATGTATAGTCTGGCATCGAACCATTCACCTCGCTTAATCCAAGGGGCGGGCAGAGAATTGTCTTTCAAACTGCCTAGGCATGCAATAGGCCAGCGCTACGACCATATCCGTATCCGGTCAGCAAAACGGCAAATACATCCTTCTTCGAAAGGAATGACTTAAGTGCATTGTGTTGTGTTTCAAAGAAAAGCACAAGTCCAACTTCTCCAAAGTTGACGCCAACGCCGATTCAAACAACCGCTCTTTGTTCGCCATAGCCACCTTCCTTGTTGTTCACCGTCGCAGGACTGTCGTTATCCTGTTAAGCCCGCCTTAAGACTCTCTAACAAAATAGAGCGCTGTGATTGGATGAGGTCCACGGCATCAGCCAATAGAAATCCCTATGGTTTGATACTAGACGTACAGGCTGAGCAAATTAATTTGCCGCCGCTAGGGTGCGTCTAGATTTCTAGGCTAAGTACAAATACTTTCACCACAAAAACTGGTGCTCTAAATAGCGATTCTGTTGTCTTTGAAAGGTTCTCTTATTGACGCATTGAACTGCAATTTGGATTAACACCTGCTTTTACAAGGCGGAAGTATTTAGGCGCAGAATAGACGTGCGCTTTCAGGAGCAGTCTTTGTACCGCGGAATACATAACTAGGCGCTCTTTACTCTTCCCCTCCCATCTTTTTACGCTAAACTCCCACTCTCCCCTGGATCCTCCCATGAATGCATATGCCTGACATGACAATCGTAATCTGCCACTTTCAGCTCCCGCGACAGGCAGTTTGCGCTTTTACATCATTGCGGCCTGTTTGTACATACCTCGCAATGATTTTACACGCACATTGTGAAACAAATACGCCTTAAATGGGCACAAAAGCGTTAGTACATCTGGCCCTCAGTCTCCTGCAGGACCATGAGATGGGCCATGGACCAGTTTTGGATGATTTTATTACGTTATAGCTCAATAAATGTCTCTAAGACAAAAGAGATGCATATGGACTTCTGCCATAGCCCTTCTACCACTGCACCAACTCTCATAAATGGCACAGACAAGCCAATACAAGTAGTTGGGTACGGTCTTAGATGATAAATTGACCTTTGATGCCAATACTGACTCCATCTCCAAAAAGGCCAATCAGAGACTTTTTTTTTGAGGAAGTTGAAGGGATCAAGTGTTGACAAATCACTTCTTAAAAATGGTTTACACATCTTTTATTGCATCAGTTTTAACTTTTGCTATGATCTGCTGGTTTGGCAACCTTAGTGTGACAAACAAAAGTAGGCTTGGTAAAATGTTTACTCTCTGTCAGATCACTAACCTCAGGACTCAGGACTAACCTCAATAACATTGGGCATGTGTATGAGGTCAGAGCGACACAAAGAGCAATGACCATTTATGGCAATCATTATTTATCATCTCATGCTTATGTTGATTGAGTGAACAGTATTTGTGCTGGCTATTTGCTGTGAACCAAATTTCCCTTAGGGGACATTAAAGACTATCCAATCCAATCCAATTTGAAATCCCAGTAACTTCAGATTTCAGCATGTGAATTAGTGATAGCCAGTCCTTAAGTCCTTATAGGCAAGTCGCGCCACTTGGCAGCCATCTTGGTAATGCACTTTGGGCACTTATCGGGCAGCTATTTGCATTCAAGTGCATGAGACAGGCATACAGTAAGGGGCCATATTGGCGTTACAAACTAACCCCAGTTCTATGAAGGATTCTTTGATTGTTGTGTCTCTGCTAAAGCTAAAATGCTATGGAAATTGGCTATGGTTCCGAGGAGAAGAGAGCCAGTGAGAGCAAATAAAAATGCAACACAGTCAGATCCATATGTCTCTTGTAGCCCCTGCTGCGCCATGGTTAATAGGCTGTAATGACAGAGCAGAGGTGTAGGCCTACAGTATAGGAGAGGAGCACCTGCACTGCCCAGTGGAGGGCTGTCTTGAAGTCTTTGTCCACCAGAGTGGGGTCGGCCCCTTTCTGCAGCAGGGCTTGCACGTGCTCCGGACGGTTGTGGAAGGAGGCCCAGTGAAGAGCGGTCATTCCCTATACCATGACAAAACAATGGTACATGAAAGTGAGGCACAGGACATCATTGTCTATTTGTGCAAGGTGTGATGAATATTGTTTATAAAGTTGTCCATTATTATTGGCCGCAGTATCTTTGGTATTAGTTTTGAACTTGAAATAGGCCTACACAAGTAGAAAATGGGATCAAGAAGTATTCAAGAAGTTTTCATATTTGTCCCTAATGATGCTTTAGAGACACCTGTTCTCTGTTTGTTTATGGATCCTTTACCTCATTGTCTTGATGATTGATTTCACACAGTGTTGACTGCTGCAACAGCACAGCCATAAGTCTGTAAAAGAGCAATCAGATATCTGATATATTACAGAGGATGTTATGCGGCATTTGAATCAAGCTTTTCAAATAGGGGCCCCTTCTTTTTGTGTTACCGACAAAATCAAGGTGATTTTACATGTGCAGATATACATACACATGTGTGTGTGTGTGTGTGTTTGTGTGTGTGTACAAAACACCTGCATATGATATGAAAGGATATACAGATCTGTAGTTATAAATAATAAAAAAATAAAAATAAAACATTTAAATATCATCATTATTTTGTATGGATGAATGTCAGATAACAGCAGCAGTTTAAGATGCTTCAGTTCAGCATTAGTAGTGATTAATGTATGGCAAGCAGTTTTAGCTTTCATATGACAGTTTCAATTTAGGCATGTGTCTTATAATTCCCGTAGTTCCCGCAATTCCCTGTACCAGTTAATCAAGCACATCACACATTGCAGAATAATGTCTTTGTGGAATAGGCCTATGAACATGATTTGCAAAAACAAATGTTAGGCTTTATTGAAGCTACCTATATTAGGCTACCTATAAGAAAACATGTGATCTGCCATATTCTGTATTAAAATTTGAGTAGGCCTAGGCCCTATGTTGCTTTTTAATTTGAAAATGGGTGACAGCCTATTCGTGTGCGGATGTTGAACATTGACCCTACCCATCGCTTACCTGGATAGAAACCGGTTACTCTGTGTAAATACATCAGTGTTTACCAACATTTTACAAGGAGATGAGTGTATTACGCGTTTGTCAAAGTTTCGACTGGTGTCTCCTCTTCCAATTAGCCAAAAGAGAGAGATTGGGACGGACCAGCTGCTCATCGTAGATCAAAGGTCTCTGGTCGCCATGGGGACCATAAACGTGTCCCTGCAGATGGAGAGCCCTCCCAGAGGAGCCGAACCTGCTGCTCTAGCTGCACAGAGCTAAGTGCTCATTAATAGGAATCAGCGGCTGCGGCTGATTCCGTGCTGACACAGCAGACTCACTCTGAATTGATTGCATTCTCTCCACCACATCTTTGTGTTTCTGATTTGAGTGCACTTAGTAGCCTACAAGCTACGTGTGCTCTCTTGAATGTGCGTTCCCTCCCGAAACCGGTGCAGGCCTACAATCTAAGCTATATAACGATCTGCAAACATAGTCACTGAATCTTAAGAACATATAATGCAAGGAGCAAATAGGTATTACAGCTATTATCAGTCGCTTTGGTGCATTTCTCGAATCAGAATGCACATTTGCACAACAGTTATTAGCCTACATTTCTCAAAACAATTAGGGCAAACTGCACCGCATTGTGGAAAAAGCGCGCATCTTGCTCAAATGCTTAGTTTATGCCTCAAAAGCAAATATTTATGCCAATGATACGGTCAATGCAATCAAAATGACAAGTCATGATGCCATTGTTCGGGTCAAGATAGCCAAACTGTTTTGGCTTGTTATTTTCTAATGAACAATGCGCTGGCATGGAGTTTGAACAAACACTTTTGAGAATTACCATTCGGATTTGAGAAATGTACCATAGCAACTGAGAAAAACTGTAATTCCGGTGATCATAAAACAATGCATTTTCGGTGATACATCTTTATGTTTTCTTCTTTTAATGCTTTCATACCTGAAGTCGATTTCAGCTGTAGCCGCGTGAAGGGGCAAACGTCCATTTTTATCTGGAATGTTTTGTTTGGCTCCATTGCGCAGAAGGCAAACACAGCCTTCAAGCCAGCCCTTTAGGAAGAAGAACATTTCAGCATGGTGAAAAAGAGATGTTGGTGGTATAGGACTACTTTTAGGTTTAGCGCAGGTGAATTAATTTTAAATGCATTTACATGGTGAAGAAATCATAACCACTACATTTCCTCATCAACAAATTTGTTACCAGATAGGTAGCCAAGGACAGGGAGGTCCTGCCACAGGCATCCTGAGTGTTAATGGAGGCTCCCATCTTCAGAAGCAGCTTCACTGTGTCCACCTGCCGCCCTGACACTGCATGCATCAGTGGAGTTGAGCCTGTGCAGTGCATAAAACAAATATTGTATGGTAAACTTTTTCATTCATTCAATTAATTAATTCATTCAACCTTTATTTATTGGCAAAGGCTATTTTTAATATTGATGGCTATTTTAAATATTAATGTATGCTATTTGAACCAGTGTTAGAAGTGGATGCTATTTGTACCCTGGTGTATATAGCAATGTCTGCTATTTACACCCTGGTAGATGGGCAAAGACTATTTTCACCCTGGTACAATAATCTATGTTATTTGCATCAGTGTATAATTAGGAGCGGATGCTATTCACACCCTGGTGTATATAGTATTTTTATATTACATTGAAGATTATTCCAGGAAGTAGGGGCAGCATAACAATAGGCCGACTTTCCCAAATCAGAATGAATATAAGATACGTCATTGATCTGGTCTGATAGGGACCAAAATTCCAAAACAATACCTTTGTAAATAAACAGATACCAATGATTATGTCCGCTCTCTATCGGACCAACCCACTTTACCATAGAGGACACAATGATAAGTGTTATAGCCATCACCAGTAATGAATCTAAGGGTAGAGTGGTAGACTGAGTCTAGGCCTTTAAGTAAACAAGCAGTATTTCTATATATCACATCACCATAGTCTAAAACTGATATAAAAACTGCTTCAACAACTTGTTTCCTACTTCCCATAGGGAGGCTGGCTTTGATGCTGTAGAAGAAACCAATTTGTTGTCACAGTTTTGAGTAAATTGCCTTATTTGACAGCCACTGCCAGAACAAGTGAGACATCTGGACCTTTTGCTTGATTCAGTGGTGTCCCCTAATGGCAGACATGTTTATGTTATGGGTTAAACTTTATCCATCGGCCAAAGTAACATATTCAACCCCATAATTTCTCCATCTCTAAATAGATATCATATAACAATAGTCTATATTTTCATCTTTGGAAGTAAAGGGTCTAAAGAAGCAAACATCAGCTGCAGTTTAGGCCTACAATAAAAACGAGTAGCATTTTTAGCTTGGTATAACCAGATCCATTCACTTTAATAACTATTGTGTAATCTCAGCGGAAACTAAGCGTGGGGCAGGCCAACCTTTTTTGGCAGGTGACCCTATTTTGATGTCAAAAAACATTGGCGACCCCAATCGTTCACAACAAATCTCTGTTGTAACACCCAGTCATAGAGTGGTACTAAAGCAAAGAGTATAGAAGTTACTTCTATACTTTGACCAAAGTCCTTTTGGTGCTACTTTGATTTTCCCCAAATGTTCTAGCAAGCACATTCATTTGGCTATGTGCATCCGGTTGTTTTGCTACTTTGTTTGGAACGTTGATAAAGCATGATTACGTCAATCAAACATATGTGGGCTGTCTAAAATGTTTACGTGGCCAGATTGTAATGAAGGATCCAATTAGTTAATTAACTTGTATATCATGGAGTTCTTGATATTTTTTAATTAATGTATGCATATTTTAATGTAATTTAGGTTTACTGGTCTATTGTAAGATACCCATCAAAGGCGACCCTGAGCCGTCCCGACCCCAAGGTGGGAACGATGGCTTATAGCAACAATCGGGCAGAGACAGGCTATGGGACTTTAGCAATGTGCTTTGTTGTCTGATTCAGCAGAAGATGGCAACAACACTGCCAATGCTCTCTGTGCTGTTAGTCTATATAGCCTCACGCTTCCATGTGCTCTCTGTGCTGTTAGTCTATATAGCCTCACGTTTCCATGTGCTCTCTGTGCTGTTAGTCTATATAGCCTCACGCTTCCATGTGCTCTCTGTGCTGTTAGTAGGCTATATAGCCTACGCTTCCATGTGCTCTCTGTAGTCTGTACTGTTAGTCTATATAGCCTCACGTTTCCATGTGCTCTCTGTGCTGTTAGTCTATATAGCCTCACGCTTCCATGTGCTCTCTGTGCTGTTAGTAGGCTATATAGCCTACGCTTCCATGTGCTCTCTGTAGTCTGTACTGTTAGTCTATATAGCCTTACGCTTCCACGTGCTCTCATGGGTCTCGGTTGACTCTCAGTCTCCGCGCCTTCAAACTATAGTTTTAGTGGGCGCTGGGACCAGTAGTCATTTCACTTGACCTCCCTGCAGCAAACTGCTGATGTTGATGTGTAGTACAGCAATACTCTTTTCACTAATTAGAAGCATGGCAGATTGAACAACATAAAAACTTAGGCATGACCGGTTTCACAGAAGTGTTAATCTTGGTCTATCTACTTAGGTGCCACTTAATCACAAGGCAGTGTCTTATAAATAGGATCTGCGTTTATGATTGTATCAAATGCTACTCATGCTAATATTTGACCTCGTCCAATGTATAGTAGGCCTACCTTCTCCATCACAACACTCCAGAATCGAAGGATCCTCTCGGATTGTTGCTGTGAGTGTGTTGACATCCCCACTGGCAGCTGCCTGGAACACTATATTCAGGTCAACTTCATCAGTAGAATCTGAGAAAGAAAGAAAGAAAGAAAGAGATCGAAAGATAAATAGATAGATAGAAAAATAGACAGATGGATAGACATATATATATATATATAGCATCTATCTATCTATCTATCTATCTATCTATCTATCTATCTATCTACCTACCTATCTATCTATATAGATAGATAAATATATGCTTTATTTATTCCAAGGGAAATAGAAAGTTGAAGTTTTAAGTTGAAGTTTAGGGTTGTTGAAGTAGAAAACCTAAAAATACAAAATGTTTTGGTGTAGACATGCAAAAAGATTTTTGTGGTGACTCTTGCTTCCGCAGTACATTGAGCTGATCCGCTACCTACTTCCTCCGCGTGACAACCTGTATGAGCCAGAAGGCCACTCTCTCCTTCCCCCTTCTATTGCAGGCCTCCCTTCTCAAGCAGTTTTCTGCAAAGACATATTTCTCTTTTCTAAGAATGGATTACCAGCTACTTAGTGTTCCCAGAAGAACCGCAGAATAGCTACAGTACGCTTTTTTTTTGTCATGGCCTATGGTGACTATGCCTGCTGTAGTGCTTTGTTTATCAACCTTTTCTCAAATGGTAATGTTAGCATAGCTCCCTGTGCCACCTCATGTGCCTCTTTTGTGTTGACTGCGGAACATAATGAGATTCCAGTTGAGTCACTTTACCCCTACACAGTTGTCATTACATGTGTGTGCTCTCAGCCATGGTTGCAGATGCACCTTCCTCGTAGTGCTCTCAGTGGACAGGTAATTTATTCAAGCAAGGGCCAAAGCTGGCGTGAATACTGACAGCTAAGACCTGCGCCTAACACATCACCTCTCAGATAATGCTCTGTCCTCTGTCGCCAGGTGATGCTATATTCTGAAGCCAAGTGTAAAGAGCTGAAGATTTCCATGGCAACAATGGGCAGCTTCTACCACCCTCTCACCTCCTCCTCCCCAACAGACACAAATGCTCAGACACACACACACACACACACACACACACACACACACACACACGCAAGCATAAGCATATACAGTCCAAGCACACACATTTCCCTTGTTCAGTGTTGACTCTTTTAATTAGTTTATGACTGCATCTGATCCTTGCTTACCTTTCTGCGGATCAAACACGGAAGAGGAGCTGAATTCCATGGTCGATCAGCACATCGTTCGCCGCAGCTCTCAGACAGAGAGGGAGTGGGAGAGAGGGAGATGCGTGAGATCGGTGCCTCAGCGGAGGCACCAAAGAACCTCCGATGAAGACATGGTTCTCGCCTCTCTTCTCTTCTCTCCCCCCCCCCACCCCTTACCTCTCTTAAGAGTCTAAAGTGCCAGGAAAATCCGCAGGCATTCTCTCTGTCAGAACAAGAACGAGGGACTGTGAGAGCAGAGAGAGAGAGAGAGCGAGAGAGAAATTGACCCAGCTGGGCGAATCGAAAAGAAAGGCAGCAGTAAATAAAGAGATGACCGGTTTAGGGCTCGGTCCTCTTTGGCTTCGGCTCTCTGTTTCAGCACTGTCAACGTACTGAGATAATAAAAATAATTTTTTAAAAAAGCAGTCAAATATGGAGATTCCCAGCCCGCTTTTACCTTCACTGTGAAGTAGGCACAGAGATGCGAGCATCCATTCGTGTTGTCTGCCAGGGAGTGGATGGTGAACGGATGAGCGGAGAAGAGGAGGAGGAAGAGGAAGTGGAGGAGGCTGCTGCCTGTATCTGCCTGGCCGATGGATGAATGGAGCCCAGGCTTGGGTGTATCACAGAGCATGTGCGGCACCAATCACAACGCAGCCAGTGCGGTGACTGCACGCAGGGAGCGCAGTTTGTTTTCATTGAGATGGGTAGCGGCTGGGGGTGGTTGAGGAGTGGGAGTGTTGTGACCAGGGAGGGAGCGTAGGAGAGAGGAGGGGAGAGGAAGGGAAAGGAGGTGGGGAGTTTGCAGGGTGGAATGGGAGTAGTGTTCATTAATATGCATGTTATCTTGACTTCTGGTGAAGTGGCTATTTTTAAACGTGCCATTCATTGCCAGAGGGCATATTAATCAAACTCTTATTTTTTCTTTCCTTTTTTCATGTAGCTTCCAGCCGCTTCTCTCCCTCATGCAGATTGAGAAGGAGCATCGAGGCTAAATTGAGTCCGTTGATAAATTATCTCTCTCTCTTCTCATGTCATTGTGTTTAGTTGAGTTGTCTGTTTATGCATGCAAGTGAGTGCCTCTCTGTCTGGCAGAATGTCTGATTCTAATTTTACATGCGCTTTGTGACAGAGAATCCCTCCAGCCATCTCATGAGAAAATGGTTCTCCTCCCTACTGTGTACTGTAGGTTTGTCATGTGAGAAATAATGGCCCAAATCGGAAAATTCACTACTGTCTGATAGACACTAAAGGCTCATGTCAGCAGTGCGTGTTTGAAATTTGAAACCATTACTGTGGCTCAAAAGGAAGGGATTTACATGAACATTCTGTGATTCTGTTGATGTTTTTGCTAAACAGCCAATCAATTTACATCCATTCTTTCTGAGGTGCTTAAGGACCGTGTTGATTGGCTGGGATTATTTTTGGCTTGGTCCAAGGCATTATGTTTGAACCAATAACTGATTTGAGTCATGGACTGTGCCTTTAAACAGTAGGGACAAAAGATGCATTAGAATAGTGGACTGTCCCTTTAAGCAGTAGGGAGACCTCTTGAGGACCCTACATGAGTTCATTCCATTCATATTTATTGCTCATCCCGTCTCCATGGGAACCTTGAAAGACAACATCTGATAGTCACTCTTGTTTTGCTGTCAGAGAATCAGCATTCATTGCAGTGCATTCAGCATAGCCTATATTGGATAAATGAAATTATAATTTATTTTGTGCACTGTGTACAATGTATGCTAGATTGTTAATTGCTACTATTTCACATTTTGTTAGAATTAAGTGGATGACTGACCTTGATAACAAAATCTTCCTGTACCATACAAGGACTGAAGATTATCCTTTTTTATGTTCTAAGATACCTGGACCAGCATTTCTATATGTAATTCCTTTGTGTTCCTCTCTCTGTCTCCCTCCATCTCTCTCTCTCTCACTGGCCAAGATTACCACACTGAAAACAACATATTTCTTATCTCCTGATTCACCTTGGGCCAACTCTTAGGTGTGCTCTCAGTCTCTGCCAAGGACATTGTGGGTAGCCTACATCTAGAAGATAACTACGTAGAGTGAGTACATTTAGGAGATAACTATGTTTGTGATTCTAAAAGCAAATCAACGTGTCATGTATAGGCATAGGAGACATAGGAAACAACTGTCATATGAATGAATATTAAAAAGGTTAACCTCATCAAGATGGCATTCACAATATTTGCTAAAACACACAGCAGGATCAGGAAAAGTGTGATTTCTCACCACAGCATAATTTAACAACAAGCTAGAGATATGTTGAAACTGGCCTTGCAAGAACCTACATTATCTTAATAAAAAGACTACCTGATTTCAATGCAAGCAAGACAAGCACACATAAACAAAGGAAAATACATTTCAGTTGGCTTGGGATTGTAGTAGCTATTTTCAATCAGTAGATGGCGCCGCTGCTATATAAATGGTTGCTCAGTCAAATACTTTTTAATAGCCTCAGTTCAATGTCTTGGATAGGATCAGTTGGTCATTTTTCTATCAACCTGACTGCCACATATCAAAATGTTGCCGATATTGTAAACATTATTATGACAAATAAACTAAAATATAGTAATATATTACACAGGGACATCCTTCTCCATTTTCAAAAAACTCCTGAAGACCCAGCTCTTTAGAGAACATCTCCTTTCATAGCAACACTTACAACAAGTCTTACTGATCCTAGCACTCACCAGCCATCTTAAACTGACAAGTAACTGTTAAAAACAGCACTCACTGATGCACTTATTCTTACTGTACTCTAATGTTTTTAAATTGTCCTAAAATTGTTGAGAATTGCTCTAAAACTTAAACTGTTTACCATGTTGTTAGTCGCTTTGGCTAAAAATGCGTCAGCCAAATGTAATGTAATGTAATGTAATGTAATATTTATTACAATATTCCAAAGTTAGACATTTTAGACATGTACTGTCTTAACACCATCAAACAACTGGATAGGTGAACACAATCCTCGAGCAATGCAACTCTTTACTCTTATCTTTAAAGTTTCTGTGTGAGTTTACAGAACTAAGTTGTCTAGGCAGGGAGCAATTTTAGGTGATTATGGAACAACACGCCTGCTCAAGGCAAGCAGAACTGCATCCACAAACAGGAAATTGCCACTGACCAACCCTCCATTCCGGTTTACAAACTACAATATGTATACTGCAAATAAAGTGAAACCAGATAAGATTAAAGTTCAATTAAAAAGTTAAATTTAAGCATTAAATAGTCTTATTAAGTTTTTATAAAAGTACGTCACACACAAGTTGGCTATACAAAACATGCGTTTGACTGTATATGGGCCTCAAAAGGGCAAGTCATGCTCAAGAATAATCCGAATTATCAAGTATATATCTAAAAATGTATTGTGCTTTTTAACATATTTACTTCTCACTTCAAAGACTATATGGCATATATCTGAGATTGTGGAAACGGCAAGGTCAACAGAAAGTGGGTGAGACTGGGATTGCTTTATGGCTTGACGTTGGTTGCTCAGTTTACTTTTCAACTGTGGAATATTTGCTCCACAGTTACAAATTGACAGACCTTTTTTGATTTTGACATTTCTACACAAATTCCAGCCCATTCCAGAGGGCTTTGACTGAGCAGAGAATCAGCCAATATCATTAATCTGGCTGTGCTTTGGGATTTACTTCTGTTTTGAAGATGGGAGCGAGGTTAAATTAGACAGCATGAAAAAAATATTGTACCACCAAAACTTACAGTGAACCGACTCTGTTCTTCAGTAGTGCAGTGGTCCCTTATCTGCCTTGTCTACCTCTTGTGACCTTTTGAAACTGAGATGGTTGCTCTGATCTCAGTACAGTGAATTTTCAGCACATTCCACTCAGTAGGTGGTATGGGGTGGTTATGTCTCCACTTCAAAACTTGAACCCCTACTCTCTCTCTCTCTATCTCTCTCTCTCTCTCTCTCTCTTTCTCTCTCTCTCTCTCTCTCTCTCTCTCTCTCTCTCTCTCTCTCTCTCTCTCTGTCTTATAACAGTGTGTGGCTCTCTGCCAAGGGCCTTCTGTCCACCCAAGTATTGCAGACTGGCCGTTTGTCTCAGCAACCCCCGTGGGCAGTGCCTTTTGTTGCTTGGAATTTGAAATGAGAGAGAGAGGTGGTGAGGTGGTGCGGTGTGTGTGTGTGTGTGTGTGTGTGTGTGTGTGTGGGCGGGGAGCTGTACTGTTCTAGGACAGGACAGCGGCGTGGGTGTGTTTGTGAGTGTGAGTCTACTGTAGGCAGCCACTTTCACATCACTCTGTACAGTCTTCCATAAAAGATCCATGAGACACGAATCATTGTAATGTCATTGTAATGCATAGTATTATACACTTATACATTATGCACTTACTTACCCTGTGTTTTAAACTGTGAAATGTTTGATTAGGGAAGTTTTTCTAAGCAAATACCCTTTTCATATTAATGTAGGGCACAGTATTACTGGAAGTTTAATTAACATTCCAGTAGGTCAGTTATGTGTGATGATTTTGATCACAAGGTATGACAATAAAAAGCACACAGTCTAGCAAGCAGACACACAAGAATTGGCTATGACAAATCCCTGCTGTTATTTTACGAAGATGCCAAAGGTCAGAATTTAGGCTCAAGTGCCCTTCAACCAGTTCTTGGCACCGACAATGGGTAAAACTGTACCACTGACAGTGGGAAAAAACAAGTTGAAATAAATGTGTGTGTGTGTGTGTGTGGGGGGGGGGGGGGGGGGGTGTTAGAGAAACACACAGTAGTACATTTCCACGACCTTGAAACTGACATGGTTGCTTTAGCAGAAAAACATTTTGAGATGTGCCATCAAAAATCTGCCTGAAAAGCGTGTGGCGGCGCCAGTGGCAGCAGGGGCAGGCTTTTTTGGACGCCCATCATAGGCGTCGGGTCCGCAGCTGCTGCCAAGTCAAATCAGGAAAAGTGTTTGAAGAGGAAGTCCCTGCTTGGATGTACCCTGGCCAATGGGGTTGCCTGCTTCCTGTCCCTCTGACCTGCAAAGACCCATCTCTTCCACAGTTTTATGCCCGAGTGTAAATCACTTGACCCCACCCCCTCCCCCTAGAGTTTATAGACAGAAACCCCTCTGCCCACCAACCCCAAACACCCCACACTCCCCACACATGACACTTCTGACACCTCTACAGGATATTTTCACACTGTGTTTATTTATGAGATGACATGACAACGACTGTCCTTGATACCAAAGTCCTTTATAATTATTGGGGGGCTTTTTCCAGACATTTTGGTGCATTTTGTGAGACTTCAGCACTTCCTAATATCTATGGCGTCTGCATTTAGAAATGTGGTAGTTATTTTTTCAGGCGTATTTTGATGCTTGTGTTATGGCATGGTGGATTAGTTTGCATTAAACACTTCCTGTACATAGAATGACAGAGTATGTTTAACCTATAGAATGCAGAACAGTCAACACCCAATCTAAATATATATGGCAAGCAACAGATGCTCGAAACATTCCTAAAGAGGCCAAACAAGATCTTTACTCCTTGGATATTTAACACACGCACGCACACACACACACACACACACACACACACACCTCACATTTGGACTTAAGAAGGTTTTAAGATGTTCACTTTATATTTCATTTGATCATTTCATTCATTATAGAGGATTGTACAGGGATCTGAAATGTGTGCTCTGAGATGGAATACACTAGCAGAGATACTGAAACAAATGTTTGAATAGACAAGTATGTCTGAGATAGATGTTTTAAGACATCACACAGCCAGTTCCCAGTTATGGCCAAGTGTAATTTTTTTTTGCTTTGTATGTGCTAAATTAAAAATGAGGGAAAGACAGAGACATTGGCAGGGTGTGTGTTTTCATGGGTCGGCCTTTCTCACAGGCAAGCTGGTGTGCAAGCTGGCCGAGACTCTCTCAAGTGTCTGCGCGCCTCTCTGGCAGCCTTGCTTGCGCTTCCTCCACTTTTGTCCATTCACTCGGAGACACGCTGGGGTTCAAGTTAATGGATTTACGGAGGATTTGGCCGAATCTACTTGCTCCACTTGGCGAGCAAATCAAGGCAGAGTTCCTTATTTTCTTTTGTGCCCCTGTTTCCTCCCCTAAAGCCCCCTGGGACCCCCTGGCCCACAACAATCACCCCTCGTCCCTCCCCATACCCCCCCCCCCCCCCCCCCCCCACACACACACCCCTCATGCCATTCCCCAGCAACCTGCTCACCTGTGTGTTTGTTCCTTGTTAATGAGCTTGTCTGATTGAGTCAGTTTGTTTTTGTTTTTGTCCCAGCATCTCCAGACCATTACAATTTCTAGTCCAGCTAATTGGCTGCTTATTCATCAGGCCTTATCAGGTCTTACGTACTGTATGCCTTATGTTGTGGAAGTAGCCCTGAGGTACGCTATATACATTTTCATATTTTTCTGCTTGCTTATCTTATTAATACTCCTCATTCAGGAGTTGGCAGTACATTTTCAGCTCAAAACCTATATTCATTCATTCATTCCTTATTTTGTTTGTTACTTATCAGGACTTGATTTGTAGCATTTTATTATGACCCCCGTGCAGCGAAACGGTGGTCATATAGGTTTAGTCAGAGTTTTTTTACAACGATTCCCGGGACACTGAAAGACGGGGGTGCACGAAACTTGGGCATGTAGCCCCACAAGGATGACACACAAACGTTGTCTTTCCATGACATGACAATGACTTTTGCGAGGCACTGTAATTGCAGGTATCTTTGGCTGACAGGTTCAAAACTGCACAGAATTTGATAGGATCATTATGACACCCTCTGAATGCATGCCAAGTTTCGTGCGTGGAATTCCATTCTTGGGGGACCATACAATAAATGAATATATGTGTACATTTAGTGACTGTACACTACACATTCACACACACACACACTCATGAACACACGCAAACACACATAAACACACACACACACACACATTAATGCACACACACACACAAGCACACACACACTCACACACACACACACACACACACACACAGGTATGCACACACTCACACACACGCATGCATGCACACACACACACACACACACACTTACTGTAATACAAATTGACAAGCGTGATTTATTTTTGCGGAGAGAATGTGACTGAGTGGCGGTCATATTTTGTACCGCTTTGCAGTACATCTAGTTTTCTGGTCATTTGATGGGAATTACAGTAATAACCACCACTTAACATAACATATATTTGGCTAATAATGAGGCTGCTTGATTTTTGCATCTGACATCTTGATTATCCAATTAAATACACTGATCAGCTAAATGGCATATTATCAGAACCAAAATTGTTTTGATGATTAGACTGTTGATTAAACCTATGGGAAAAGTCTTTATAAAGCTAAAAATGACAACCATCAATTCACCATACTTTTTTTCTCAGTTGTATTACATACACACATTCACCACTAAACTGGCCTGCAATTATAAAACAAATAAATATATATTTGTTCTGCAGTTAAAGCACAGTTTTATCTGCATGTTATTTGTAACCACTCTTGTTCTCCCTCTCCCTCCCTTTCTTTCTCTCTCTCTCTCTCTCTCTCTCTCTCTTCCTCCTCTCCCTGTTCTTTATCACTCATTTACACATTCTGCTCTCTACATCTGTCACTCAGCTTTACACAGCAAATTGTGCGCTACAACAACATTCATAATTTACACTGAAATATTTTGCAAGATATTAAGATATTGTGTTGCTAATGCCATCTGCGACACTGAAACAGTTTAACTGTGGGTGGGAAGTCTTGGAAGCAGTGAAATACTGTATTAAACAGCTGCATGGGGACTCGGGGAAACAGAATAAACAGCTTGTTTGTCTTTTCGTCATTGGTATGTGCATGCAAAATATGAAACCTATGTGATGGTCTTCATTTGCATTGACTTGCATATTTTCATATAACCTTGAAAGACTTTTTGTCCATTTTAGATTTGGAAGGATCACAACCCTTTATTGCAAGTGGTAAAATAAATAGCAAGAAACAACACATAGGCCATGAAAAACACACAAATTGTGTGTGTCCGCCCCTCGATGGCAATTTGAGGGGTAATTATCTCTCAAACACAACCTTTCGTATTCTCTGCCAAGACAAAGAAGACGACCAGTGCATTCTCATTTTACATGACTTGACCTGAGTTGCCATTTTTTTGTATGATTTGTGTGCCAGAGAAAGCCAGAGGAAGACAAAATGGGATAGGAGGGAGGTAGGGAGTGTGGGATGGGCGTGGGGGATAGAAGAAAAGGGAAAAAAAAAATACAAAAGAGTGCTTTGAAAGGGGGCCCCTCTTTTTCCCCCGCAGTAAACTTTGCCGGCCACGAGATAATTTGCAGCCATCAGTGGGCCGGACAAAGGCAGTGCTGGGGACAGAACAAAGTGTGGCCGGGAGAGAGAGAGAGAGAGAGAGAGAGAGAGCTGTGGCCATGCTGGAGGCTATCTCACTCTTTCCCTCTCTCTCTCCCTCTCTCTCCCTCTCTCTCTCTCTCCATCTCTCTCCCTCATTCACCTCCTTTCTTTCTGTGCCTAAATGACCAGAGAGGAGCAGTGGAAGTCAACTTCCCATCGGCTGCATGTCATGTAGACCGCCGTGACACATTTTTTTGATGGTTTGAAATATATTCTCCTGGAGGCCAGAGGTTTATTACGGAAGACAACAGATCACAACTGTGCTTTGTGACTATTGATGCGTGTTGTGGTGCATCATGGCCGTGAGACATTAGCAAATTGGATGCTTTCTTTGAAACAACTGTGACAGTTTCTATATCAGCTCGGCTTCCTGTAATAAAGGGTTAAAAAAGAGATAAAAGACCTGATGTTACACTGATGTTAATGACATTCTGTTGCTGAGATGGCAATAATGATGAATTTTTCATTTGGTAAGTTGATAAGGGAATTCAAATGTTAGAATTCCTTAAAATTACCATTTAGATGTGTAGCAATAGTAGAAGATTTATTACACAACAATACATCTGGGAGACTTTGAATTTTATTCCCAATTACTCGTGCCTTATAAGTGGTGATGCAAAACTTGATTGCTATTGTGACTGCTATTGTGGTTGCGAACAAAACATATTGTAACACCTCTGGCCTATTTTGGTGTCTGAGGTCATAAATCAATTGTTCTGTTGCCCCAAATAAGACTGTGTCTGCTCTGGGGACGGCAGCATTCATAAACTTAGAACATTTTGGAAATGGCAAAAATACAAAAGGAAGCCTTTGAATCTCACTCACACCAGGAGACATTATTTGGTCCAGGAGACATTATTTTTTTTCTGTCAGCTCTGCTACTAAATTATAAATGTGCTTCGATGAAAATGAGGATGAAAAGCACCCTTATGCCTGAATATTCGGAGGCAGGACACCTTAGCATCTAGGACACTCAGAGGGGGGTTTGCATCTAAAGTCAGGTAGATGCTGAACAATTCATGAGTGAAAGAAAAATGTAAATGTCACAAGTCAAAAATCCATGCACACAATATATGATGTGTTTCTCATATCATTATGATTCAGTGTTTGGCAATGTCCTGATACATTATTACAAAGCCAAAGACCATTTTAACTAATGAACTGTAAGGGAATAGCTTTAGTGTTTTGTTTCACATATAACCATAATCTACTGTATATCTTATATAGGTTGATACTACAACTCAGTACATAATTGACTGTGTCTACCTGTCTCTTGTCCAAGGTTCTTTCAGTACAGATATACAGACAAAGTATGGTGGCTTGATTTAATAAAAAAACACTTCCAAGCTTCAATCTTTTCGGTCAGGCCTCAGTTGACCTACTTTTCATTTTGAAACCAGAGTCCAAAAATATGAACCGTCCTGTCGTTTTTTCCCTCTTCTTCACCCTTTCTCCTCAGGTCCTAATGTTTTTCTTCCCCTAATATTCCTCTTTGGCAGCGGCCGCCTTCACAGCTGGACCAATAAAAGCGGTTTTGTGTTCTGTGGGAACCTGTGCCTTTCCAGTTATTCATCAACTTCCCATAAAACGGGAGCAGGTGTTGTGTTACAGGGCCGAGGGGCAAACGACAGGCCCTCTTATTTGAGCCATAAAGGCGGACTTTGGGTAAACATGTCAATCTCAACAGAGCAATGCTGCCGACTTATTACAGTCGAGCCCGGGCGGCATATATAAAAAACGACAAGGGAATGATGAGGTGATAACAGGCCCTTGAGAGTCCACTGATGCTTTCTGTCATTCGGTATATTAATGGATCCTGGCAGAGAGGGGAGTAGGCAGTCAGTCAGGAGGTGAGGTTATACTGACTGGCTGTACTGATGATACATGTCTGTTGTACACACACAGGTAAAAGGCCACCAGAGGTGAAAAAGGCCTCGGTGCATGTTAAACTTGACTTTGCTGTTGTATAGGTTGTGTATAGGTTGTGTAGTGTCGTTTAGAGGGTAAGAGAAGGGAGCGTGCTTTTATCAAGAACATCATGTCCTTACTGCCTGCTGACTCCTGAGTGCATGGATGGGTAGCACAGGTATCTGCGCTACTCCAGACAGGGACTACAATGTCTCTCTTTCAAGATTTTTTTCCTGACTCATTAAATGTTTATATTTGTTTTTATTTGTTCATATATATATTTATTTGTCTCTTTAAACATTCTTTGGTATTTAAATAGTAGTAAAGCTAACAGTCCCAGTAATAGCAATAATGATGGAAATAGACATAGAAATAGTAATGTATAGAAATGGTAATGCTGTAGTCATAGTGATAGATATGGCAATAGAAATAGGAAGGATAGTAGAGTGCACAACAAAGAAGTGATGTGTATGTAGTTCTACCTCTGGTTATCACAGGTACCATGACCTTCAGATTGCATTCTGCAAGGACAATTAGACCTAATGCCTGTGAGCTTTGACATTCCACTGAATGAAATTCCAGTGCATGAGAGACTTGAAAACAACCTCGTGAAGACAAAAGAGTGTGTGTGCTGAGCCATAAATAAGCACTGTTATGTCTGGGAGACTGAGTGACCCTCCGCTGCAGCGTGGGTGGACACCGAAGGGCAGAGATGCTCTCTCTCTATTCTCATAGCATTGCTGCAGCTCTCTGGAGGTTTCAGTGTTTGGCTTTTTTGTGTGTGTCTTAGGAGACGTAGACTCTGGCACTGAGAACAGACACCAGCTGAAGGGCAGGGACAGAGGCATAGAGGCACAGCCGCACTATCTACCCGCCGGATTATGTCTTGGGACCGTCAGAATCTGGGCGCCTCGGCATGGCGGGTCACTTCCTGTGGGACCAGTGGGATGGGCTGGCGGAGATGATGCCGGCTTAATCTGCAACCGTACGAAAAAAAGATTCTCCCCAGACCAGACTCACACATAAACAGTCATACACAAATATACTGATACAAACTCAGACACACACACACACACACACACACACACACACACACACACACACAAAGACACACAAATAAACACACACAATACTCAGAAAGACTGTGTGGTGGTGGTTTGGTTGAAAGCACCTACACCCCCTCTGCATCCTGTGGTTTACTATGACACCACAGGATATCAGGAGCACGGGACCGTGTATTCTATACATATAGGAAAAGTGTTGCATTTCTTTCTTTGGAAAAATGTAAAGATACAAAGGGAACTGACTAAACATTGACAAAAAGTTCAATTTACACATTACAAAGTTCCCCTTGTATCTTTACATTTTTACATTTTACCACTTAATGGTCAGTAAAGCATAAATAAAAGAGGGAACTTTATTAAAAAAAAGCTTTGTGATATGAATCAACTCTCAGACCTTTACAGATTTCAAACATGTAATAAATAATTAATGTAAAATCTGTCATTATAAATATCAAATGAAAAACAAAGGGGTAAGTAAAGGGCCTGAGGTATCTAAATTCCTGAGGCATCTCTCAGAAACATTTCTATGATTGAGTGGGACATCGCTATGCACTGACTTTTTAAATAACCTCTAGGAAGTCTTTACTTCAGTATCCCAATAAATGCTGATCTATTCAGGTCCTGTTTTTAATTATAAACCACAGTTGAGCCATGTCACTGTGAATACAGATGTGTGATCAAACATATGATACTGTTGGCTACGCACACACACACCACCCCCTCACCCCACGAGTGTCCCGACTCCTCTGTCACACACATAAGCCAGCATCTCGGCCAACTTCAAAAGACAGGAAACAATGGAGTTGTTGTGTTGAATGTGCGAAGACACAGGCAGCACATCAAAAGCAGCGCACTGTTACACTGGCGGACATATTTTTAGGCTTTAGCATTTGTCGGCCAGGATGTTTCTTTGCTTTCTCTGTATTTGTGTGAAATGAAATATCCTTGAAATTATTTTGAAAATGCATTCATTCTTACACCAGATGGCTCTTAAATGTACACTATATGTATCTATGTATCTGCAGGTAACATATTGTTTATGAATGTCGCCATGTGTTTGTGTACATTATGAGCCACACACGTCACATTCCACTATGTATGCGAGATATGTCCACATCATTACAGCTCTTTCTGTCTTAGAGTCTCATTGTGCCTATCTTGCATCTCATAAGTCTATCATGCATCTCATAAGTCTATCATGCATTAACGTTCCTGCCTAATTAGAATATGACCATGAACTTCTCAGATTACCAGCCAGGCAATTGAATACCGACTCTCATCTGCCATCTAAGGGCCAGATTGATCATTAGCACAGCGCCTAGAGGCTGTTGGCATGCTATGGTTTACACCCACGGCCCCGGGAGAAACCGTCACCATTGAACTTCATTCCACTGGAGAAGACAGTTGGGTGTATCATTAACTCCAGGCATGATGCTAGTCCTTGATCTGACAGGACGAGGGCTTCTTGATGTCTCCAGTGACAAATGCCTCCCTGTGGAGTCATTGTGATTTTCCCTACATTTGTTTGTAATGAGTGCAAATGTATACAAAAGCATAAAACATAAAGCATGTTACAGAAAAGCCGCACATTATACTGCAGCTACTTATAATGACTCCCCCACCCACACATGCACACACACATGCGTGCGCGCACACACACACACACACACACACATACATGCACACACACACACACACACACACACACACACACACACACACACACACACACACACACACAATCACACACATCACAAGACATCAAATACCCATCACTCGTATGCTCAAAGAGCACTTTTGCATTTGCAGCCGTAATTTAAGTCACAGAACAATGTAGACCTTTGTAAGTGGTGTTACATTTTTACACCCTCCTTTAAACAGGCAAACAGCTGCAGATGCCAGTTTGGAGTTGACAGAACACTCTTATGATTTCCGCCGAGCTCACGTTACTCCAAAAACAAACAGACCAGCAGCTGAATCAGCACTGTTTAGAACAAGTCAACTGAACAAGGCAAGTGAACTAACACAAACACACATAAACTGTGAAAAAAGGTCTATTTGTGCACTGGAATCTTGTGGAAGATATTACAACTGTAATGTACAATGAATTTATTTATAGTATTTATATATAGTATTCTTATATAAGACTGGAAAAAATGAACGGCTCAGAAGCATCCTAGGAGGAAAAATACATTGGCTGAGATTAAGCGAGTCTTGAATCTTATATGAGGCAGAAAAATGCATCAGTGGTAAATATAGTGAAAACTGATTATTCTGACTCCCCAAAATTAATTTACAGTCAGTTAAGTTAAGTTGACATATCAGTTAGTTTACGTATCAGATAGCAACACAGTAGTGGCAACTTAAATGTAACCGATATCAATTAAATTGAATGTAAGGGGGGAACCTAATGGGCAAGTAATGGGCAAGTAAAGGGGGAAACCAAATAGGCAGTAAAATGCCAGTTTTACCAAGATAACCAAACAAAACAGATAAACAATGAGGTAACCAAATAGCCCAGAATAGGTTAAATAAATCATATAAACCAGCTAAATAAACCAGATAAACCGGTAATGCATCAAAGTGTAAAGAAATCAAAACAAACCTGAGAGAGAGAGAGAGAGAGCAGAGCAAGGAAAAGCCTCACCCAATCCAGGAGGAGAAGAAAATCAGAAATCCAAAATTTCATATGCATACAGTCCATTAACAATGTCCTCCTGCCCAGCTGGCCAGTAACTGGAATGGGCTATGCATGAAATTTAGATTAATTTAGACTACGGTGACGTTCTTGGTCTACAACACACATACAGTTGAGATTGTAATGAATGATCAGACTGTTGCCCACGTCACAAGGATCAGTTTCAAGAACAGACATGAATATGTTACATTTAAGTTGACTGGTACATAGCAGATTCTTTTGCCAAAATCAACACGGAGTTGTGATGATGAGTCCGGGAATCAAATCGGGCTGATCAATTGTCAGGCAGTGACGTTACCACTGACTGTTCCACCACGCCCAAACCATTCATACGATACATTTCATAGATCATTTGGAAATCACAACCAGAGGTTTCTTCTCTGACTATGAGAAGAGGTTAAACCAGGTGGAAAAGAAGGTAACTAGTTACGCTGTGGCCAGTTTGGTGAGGACCTCCTTGTCAAGTCAAAACAATGACCCTTTGCGTGCCTTACGTTCTAACCCATCCACATCCTACCCAAGTTTATGTGCTGTGTGTGTCAGACGATACACCTCTCGTAAACTCCACAAATGAACAATTTCTCTAATGAAAAAAAGCTGAGAGGAGCGGCGGAGAGGAGCCGCCAAGCAGTGTGCCCAAAAGCTGAGATGCCCCGTCGCATTCCACACTGGCACTTTCCTGGGCAGGGCAGGCGGGCAGACAGGCGGACGGGCGGGCAGAGGAGCCGTCGCTCCTGGGTGCCCTTCATAACCACCAGACTGTGAGAGCTGCTCCTGCTCAAGCAGACCTCCAGCTCACCCCTCCAACGCTGACTAGACGCCAACTAGAACACTCATGAACACTCATTTTGGCTGAGGCACAGGGTAGTGTCTGGGTTAAATTAACAGTGACAAGGGTTTGTGAAATTCAAAGTCATCCTCCAAATTCAAATTCGGCAATAATGTGTGTGTGTGTGTGGTGGGGGGGGGGGGGGGGGGGGGGGGGCTGATTGTAGCGCAGATGAGGTGTGCCATATGTAGTGGGAGATGCAAAGTAGGCTACAGTGTGACATTTTATGAACACAAATTGGTGTGAATACATCCTATCTTTTTTTCAAATGCTCTCACTTGGAAATTGAAAGAGAGAAAGAGAGAGAAAGAGAGGGACGAAGAGGGAGAGGGACAGGGAGAGGATGAGCAGACACCACAAGTGATTAGACAAGATGCATTATATGGAGATAAATGCTTATGTTTTCCGTTGGACTATAATGGTCATATGTTCCCCCACCACCCCATCCCATCCCACCCCACCCCACCTCACCCTCCTTCCTCTTGTGAGCAGGAAGAAATTAAAGAACTGCGTCACCAATTTCCTGCTGCCCCCCAGTAAAGAATCAGTGTGTTTGTCTGGGGTCTGCATCCACCGGACATCTGGTAAGGCCACCGAGCCGCCTCAGAGCAGAGCACCATGTGCACAACTTAAACATCCGCGCTTGTGAAGGACTATGAAGCCCTCATCAAGGGGAGAGGAAATGTGTACGCCTGCCTGCCCTGCCTGTCTGCCTGCCACCTCCCATCTTCATCTTCCTGGTTCCTGTGGAATGTTGTGACTAATATCAGAATATACATTTTTATGACTTTGGTGGGACAGGACATGGATAAATGTCGGAAGTACATGAGAATGATATATGTCTCCAACTGGTAGTGTAAACAGGACAGTAATGTTGCAGTACGAATGTTTTGAAGTATGACTTTCATGTTTAGATTAACAGCAGCCTTTTTTGGCTTTTTTGTGGAATGCAATATCCTGGTAGGCCTGCAGTAGGTTTGCTTGGAGAATTATTTGCTCTGATAATTACAGAATTTTGGTTGATGCATCAAATAAGATTGTGAACTAGTTTCGTTCTCAAGTTTCGATTCAGGATGTTATCATTTTAATTTCCATATAATGTGACCTTCCCACCCATCATACTCATTTTGCTGCTTGGTGCATTCAATATTCTTTGCAGAAGTGGAATGCTGTGATAACAACAAAAAGGCACTTATAGTCTGCTCGCACAGTCTGTTCTAAAATGCTGTGATATGGACATATATACTGTAGGTGGATAGAATATCATAGCAATAACACAATGCATAAATTACAGTCTTGCTAGACATCTTGTCAACCTTTCATCAACCTGCTTGATCACCTTGTTTGTGGGACAGCTTGGATCTGTTTGTCTCCCCTCTGCTGAGGGGTGTTGAAAGCATGGACATATAAGCTTTCATGTGTCTTCACAGATTGCAGAGGCTGTGTCAGCAGTCTTGTTTTTCTCTTGTCAGATTTTAAAGAGCTTTGGTTGCTTTGATTTTATTCATAACAAAATTGCTTCACGTTTCATAAATAGGCTACAAAAGGCTACATCTACACTATTAGATTTTTGTTGGAATTTGTTACATTTGTGCCTCTTAATTAATATTTGGGTGTTTTTGAGATGCTGAAACAATTTGAAAATCATGTTGGCCCCAATTTTATTTGAGTTTTAATGCGGACTGCGAAATAGCAGTCTAGCAGGTAGCTAGGTAGCATCTATGGCGCAATTCTACATTTTACAATGCTGACAATTCTGAGAATGGTCAAGTGATTTGTGCGAATGGTCATGTGATCCGCGTTTCAAGGGGCCCAGTGCAAATAAAATGTTGTTTCAAAATAAAATTGGAATAGTGTGGATCACACTATCACAGTCTCTTGTGGAAGGCTTATTAAAAAACACTAGACGGCTGGGTAGATCTAGCATAGGCTATTTATATTTATATTTTATTTGCCAGGTACAAAAATGAATTAAATGAAAGAGAGGGAGTTTGGAGGAAGGAAATTAAATCGAATATTGCTTTCAAATGCATCAGATGCAAAGGGAAAAGCATACAAAATGAATCATAAATGTCAATCAGAAAGAGCAGATTAAAGCATTAGTTCCACATTACTGTTGTACCAGCACAGAAAGGCACCTTGAGTCAACACTCAACGTGTCTAGGATGTATGATCACTTAATGCCGTAATACACTGTGAAAGAATCGATTCAAATCGATTCATATTTAACTGAGAGTTTAACCCAAGCATTCGTGCTCGTAGAAAATATAGGTGTAATCAGGGTGAGTCATATGAGACTGCTGTAAAGCAAGGCCTGGTTAGGTAAAGTGCTGAAGACAAACAAACAAAGAATATGGCTGAGGGGCAATGTAGTGGTGAAGGAGCTGGGCTAGCGTGCAAAAGCTTGAAAGGTGTGGGTTCAATTCCCAGCTTCCACCGTTGTGCCCTTGAGCAAGTCACTTAACTCCAAGATGCTCTGGGGACAATGTAACCCCTTGAAATATAGTTGACATATGAAAGTCACTTTGGAGAACAGTGTCTGCTAAATGAATAAATGTAAGATTGCTGTCAGGAGTGCAAAGAGACAGGGAGGATAAAAACCTACAGACCTACAGAATGTTATTTAATGTAAACTTTGTTTTCAGTTTCTATAACCAAAAGAACACTATGATGAAATAATGTGTGCAATTTAATGCAAGGCGTCTTTATCAAAGTTTGCTCATACAAAACACAGAAGTTGTGTCCTCGGTATGCCCCTGCCATCCAGATTGGTCTGCTTTTTATGTTTCGACTGGACAGGTAAGAATCTGAAAGCCAAAAGCCAAAGACAAAGATGGATATAGTCCATGAACACTTCTGCACAGCCGGGAGTAGTAAAGTAGGTGGGAGGTGTTTGGAAGTGATGTAGATTCTCACTGTCTCCCTTGGTCAGGATTGCCCTGAGAATAGGATGGAGTCAAATGTTTGCGCTTCAGCAACTCAGACAGTGGAGTGCAGTCCCTCCTATTGAAAGTGCTTATAATGGATGCCGCTGATTGATGTCATCATAAAACTCAAATCCCCTGAGAGCAGTGGGAGTGTTAAAGAGGAAGATGGGACGGTGGTGGGTGGGTGGGTGGCAGGTGGTTTCTGTGTGTGTGTGTGTGTGTGTGTGTGTGTGTGTGTGTGTGTCTGTCTGTATGTATGTATGTGTGTGTTGTGGGGGTAGTGGACGTCTTTAGATGAGCTAGAGTCTAAGCAATCCAAGCTTATCTTTGTTAAAAAAATAAAAGACCACCAGTTTGTTGCACACAGTACTGCACTGCCGATCCAGAAGATATAACTGAAACAAGTGGAGTGTCCTGAGAGGCAGGGCAGGGCAGGGCCTCAGGTTGTCTTTTCTGGACACAGACAGACATCCTGTGTTCCGTGTGCTCTCGGCAGCACAGTTGTGCTTTGAACTTTCTCTGTGGAAAGAAAAGACTCTGCTTGTAAATGGCAGGATGTATTATCCGCTGTGGGTGGCTTCTCACACTAGAGCCCTGGATTTGGAAAAAAAAGTCATCACGATCAATCAACAAGCTCTACAAAACTCAAGATGAACTCTAGTGCACTGTAGTGACTACAACATTGACGATAAGTTGTGAATCAGACACACTAGCCTGTGCATGAGAAGTTTAAGCATTGGAGCAGTATCCTTAAGAGAACTGGCATCCAGCCATCTACACTTCAGAGGTCATCACACAATGACTCAGATAGTTCTGACCACTATTTTTGTTAGAATAGAGTAAGAGTATTGTAACTGTTCCACAGTGTTTGTACTGAAAGTTTATTGTGGAAATGAAGGGTGGCTTTCCTGATCCATTAAGAATATTGTATTCTGTGTAATTCAATTTTCCACAATTAAAAGGTGATGTGGTGCAGTTCAAATAGCAACCAATTTTAGAATGTTTTCATGTGAAATGAGGCATTTGTTTTTAATGCTACACCATATTATAGCAATGTGTATGATAACTCTTACACAAGCTGATGAATTAATGGTCCTTGAAATGTTTTAAAAACAGTTGACATAGTAGAACAACTTTTTAAGATTGCTGTATAAATCTTAGGAGTGGAGTGGAGAAGCATTTTGTTGAGTTCAGCATTGGAAGAGAACTTGATTTCTCGGAACATTGCCTCGAAATCACATAAGCACACTTTATAGGTATTAAGTCATAATTCAACTGTAACACTCCAAATGTTAAAGCCAGATTTACAACAAAAAAGGCTTGTTGAGTCAACTTTGGAACACTGAGTGTTCCGCAAAAAAACATGGGGTTCCACAAAAGCGGAGCTGATTTCCCCCACAAAGTATTAGTTGCACAACAAGTGGCCTCCACTGTGCAAACAAATGACATCACCCCCAAAAAAGGCAATGGATTTCAGCCCCCATCTACTTTGGGTGGGATGATGAGGACTTTGTGATTGAAAAAAAAAATCACCAGTTGGATAAGATTTGTCTGGAGACTAATCGTATGAGCCAGAACAAGACGTCTGTGTTTGTGCACAGCCTGTAGCTTAGCAGCTTTGGACTGCTAAAGCTAATCCCTATTAATTATCATTTCAGGAACTGCCACTGCTGAAAATTATGAAACTATGGAGTCATGAAAATGTTAAAACCTTCCACTGAGATTGTATGTATTTCTGAACGTCTTCTCATCCTGTTGTCTCCAACTCTTACAGCAGTTTGAGGTTTTTGCTTCCCCAATTCAGAGAGCCAAAACATTTTTTTTCTGTTCCCTATGGTCATGTGAATGGCCTGGCTGGCATGATTGGTTTTGCCATGTGATGAGCCAATCAAGGTCAGCTGAGTTTCTCAAAGCTACTGGACACACCATGAGACACTGAGAATAAACACAGGGGTATTTCCACTGGCCATGCACCGGGTGTAATGGAAGCAATAATACTTTTTGGCCATTTTTTATTTTTTCTCCTCATCTAATCTCCATCCTGAGTTTTTCAGTGTCAGCAGAAAATAAATGATTTCTTCTAAAGCGCAGATGTAATCCTTAGAAGTCCTTGAGATAATGGCGGTTCTCATGGCCCTGTTGGCTGGTTGTTTTGGCAAATGTGGCTCCCCTCGGAGTCAGGGCGTGCTGATGAAGCATCCCACGGGACGGCTGATTAAGTCATTGTTGTGAGGAGTGGGCCGGCCTGGGCCGTGGAGGGGAGGGGGGGGAATACACTGTACCAGGCTCCGGGCCTCACCAGCCTCAGGTGGGAGGAGGAGGAGGAAGAGATGCAGCCCAGTGTTCTTAACATTAACCCTCTCCCTGGACCTCCCGTCAACAACACACACACACACACATACACACACACACACACACACACACATACACACACACACACACACACACACACACATACACACACACACACACACACACACACTGAACCTTATTCTACCTTACCCTTTTTGCGTGTGTGTGTGTGTGTGTATAGTGTTGTTGACGGGAGGTAAGGTAGAATGAGGTTCCGATGTGTGTGTGCAGTATAGCTAAACGTGTGGGTTGGACTGTTATCAGCAGTTGCAAAACGATGGTGGAATTTTCAGCGATAATAATAATGATAACTCGCACCTTCTCACAAGTCAGTTATTAGAACAGGAAGAGGAGTGAAAGCATCCATAACTGCACTAGCAAATGTTATCAGCCAGCCCCCTATAAATAGACGCACTAATTTGAATATTGTCTTGCTAATTGTACATTATTCTTCCTCATTATGGCATCAAAGGGCAGATAGTTTTTCATCTGTTGGCTCCTACATCGACTTAACAGGATGAGGGTGAACAGCTGGGGGGGGGGGGGTGGGGGGGTGAGGGTGGGAGTGTCGTCCCCACTCTGCAACTCTTCACTCATCTTTCAGCGTGGCCTTATTTCAAAAGCCCGCGGAGCCTCGACAAAGTGTTCACTGCCGCACTGCTGTGAAATTCAAAGCACTAGCATTTATGAGTGCTGAGGCGAGGATATATGATGGCGCTGCGCAAACATATGGGGCATTTCGCCTTGGCCTGTGTGTCATGCTTGTTAAACTTCAGATTCTCAGGGGTGTCATTTATCTGGTATGAAGTGAACAACGTCAAGCTTCTGATATGGAATCAAAAGGCCACGATGAAGTTCCACTTAGTTTGATGTTTTGTAAAATCCAATCTGTAGTCCATACTCTATAGCCCTCTATTTATGTATTGTGATACTTTGCTGTAAAAAATGCAACAATCCCATATCATATTCGTTTTTAGAAAATGTGGTTTAGACTTTGAAGTTTTCCCAAATGTTTACAGTTCACCAGGTGTTTGTAGTCCTTGATAATAACCCCAAGCACACCTAAAACAGCCAACAAAGATCTGCTGATTGAAAACAAAATCCATGTTTTGCCACGATCCTCTCTGTCATCAGATCTCTGTCAGCTGTCTGCAAAGCAGTGTGGGTGATTTGTCCTTGTGAAATGACTCTAGAACGTCAGGGACCTCCCTTAATGTTGGAGGCCCCGGTTTAGGATCCAACATCATTCAACTTTGCATTCAACATGACAGGAGTACAGTACATGTCTACTGTGTGAGTATATGTCATACAGGGGCGCAGCTACCCATTTTTTGAAGGGTATGCAACAACAAATTGCCCCCCCCCCCCCCTGATTACTGTGAATGTATGTGTGCGTGTGTATCTGTTTATGCACATGTGTGCATATGGAATGGGTTAACATGACCCCTGAAGGAAAAAATTGGTCATCCTAGGCCCTACAGTTCTCAAGATATTCACAGAAAACTGTGTCTGCCCTACCCTCCTTTCGGGGGGTCCAGTCCAGCGGGGGGGCTACAGATCAAAACGAAAAACGATGGTTCCACGCTATGTGGGGTTACATGCCCACCAAGTTTCGTGTACCCCGGTCTTTCAGTGTCCCGGGAATCCTTGTTGGTGTAGGTCACTAAATGTACACATAAATTATTTTATTGTAAGGCCCCCCATGAACGAAAGTTCACAAAACTTGGCATGCATTCGGAGGGTGTCATAATGATCCTACACTTTCAATTTCGTGCCGTTTTGACCATGTCAGCCAGAGATATTGTGATGAAAACACCTAATTTTTTGCTTTTTAATTTTTAACTAGGTGGCGCTATACATGAAATAAGTGGTAATGGGATAGGTTGACATGCCCCCTTAAGACCAACATACGAAAAAAAGGTGGACCTCCTAGGCCCTACGGTTCTCGAGATATTCACAGAAAACTGTCTCCGGCCACCTACAGGCCAGTTGGTGTATAGTAACATAAATTAATTTATTGTGTGGCCCCCCATGAACGGAATTCCACGAAACTTGGCGTGCATTTAGAGGGTGTCATAATGATCCTACACTTCCAA